>NC_079386.1:19672675-19737675 GCF_021018895.1 Seriola aureovittata | reverse complement strand
GCGAGGAAGTCGATGGAGTCTGAGAGTGACTTCTCACTGACACAAGAAGATCAACAGAGTCTTTACTCTCATGAAGACATCACAAAGTTTCTGAGGGAAACTAAAGGCCACAGGCTCGTAAAACTGGAGAACTTTTTCCCTGATCTCAAACTCTTTGTCAAATCTGCAAGACCCTTAACTTTGAAATCTGCAAATTTAGGAGATGATGTGATATCTGAGCAGGAGGTCCACAGACTACGAAAACTGGTTCATAAGATCAGAACCAATGAGCTCCATGAAGATGTTTAACAATAAGTGTTTTTCTTATTTTCTGTTATGTTACTTTCTTGTTTTTTTCCTCTCTCTCTCCATGTGTGATTTTAAGATAGGCACTTTAAATATTAATGGAGCTAGAGATGAGGGTAAAAGGGCTGCTCTTTTTAAATTAATGGAGTTAAAACATATTGATATTATGATGGTTCAGGAGACACACAGTTCCCCTGATATTGAGAGTGACTGGAGGAGGGGATGTTCTGGGGAGGTCATCCTGAGCCACAAGTCCAGCTGTAGTGGAGGAGTGGGGATTGTTTTCTCCAGGAGCTTCCTGCCCGCTTCATATACTGTGGACGAAGTAATTAAAGGCTCTATACTTAAGGTCACTGCTCAGTTTGAACGGGTCTGTGCTGTTTTTATCTGTGTTTATGCTCCAACCAACGGAGTGCAAAGAGTAGCAGTCCTTGATGTTTTATGTGATACTATCAAGAACTGTAACAGAGATGAATATTTATTTGTGGGGGGTGATTTTAACTGTACTGAAAATCCCAGTTTGGACAGAAACCACCATGAGCCTCATCCTGCTTCGTCACACAGGTTCAGACAGTTGACAGAAGCACATGAACTGTCAGATGTGTGGAGGACTTTTCATGCACATCACAGGCAGTACACCTGGAGTCACTGCAAAGACAATAAAATATCTCTGGCCAGGTTGGACCGTCTGTACGGTTTTAAGCACAGTTTGAACATTTTTAACAGTTGTCACATTACCCCTGTTGGTTTCTCTGACCACTGTCTTGTTTTTAGCTCTGTTTTAATCCAAAATGTGCGTTTGCAGAGTGCCTACTGGCATTTTAACAGCTCATTGCTTCAGAGCAAGGATTTCCGAGCAGCTTTTGAGTGTTTTTGGGCTGCTCACAGACATTGTAAGAGTGATTTTAATTGTGTACAACAGTGGTGGGATGTGGGCAAAGCTCAGATCAAACAGTTGTGTCAGAGGTTCACTCGCAATGTCACCAGAGATTTAACCAGATCTATGCAGGACCTAGAGATTCAGGTGGTAGAACTGCAGGGTTTGGTAGATTCTACAGGAGATCGAGGGCTTTTAGATTCCCTCAAATCCAAAAAGTCGGCTCTGGCCAACCTGCTGGGCATTGCAGCACAGGGAGCTCTGGTCAGGTCACGATTTCTGGACGTCTCACAGATGGATGCCCCCTCTCAGTTTTTCTTTGGCTTGGAGAAGAGGAATGGTCAGAGGAAGGTGATTCACTCTTTACGGTCTGGCAGCGGCTCTGTGGTCTCAGACTCTGCTGGGATCAGGAGGCTAGCGGCCAGCTATTACAAAGATTTGTATAAGAATGAATTCACATTGAACTCTTCATTGTGCAGCAGCTTCTTCACTGGTCTCCCTCAGGTGGAAGCAAAGGACAATGACAAGCTGGAGTCTCTGTTAACTCTTCCTGAACTGTCTGCGGCTCTGATGAGTTTGCAGAGTGGCAGAGCTCCAGGCTTGGATGGTCTACCTGTGGACTTTTATAAGGCGTTCTGGTCAGTACTGGGTGAGGACTTGCTGGAGGTGATCTCAGCCAGCCTAGAGACAGGACGGCTGCCTCTGAGCTGTAGGAGGGCGGTCATCACCCTGCTACCGAAGAAAGGTGACCTGCAAGAGCTGAAAAACTGGAGACCTGTTTCACTGCTCTGCACGGACTATAAGATTCTGTCCAAGGTCCTGGCCGCCAGACTGAGAGGGGTGATGGCTGCCATTGTCCACACTGACCAGACTTACTGTGTGCCCGGCAGGCTGATAAGTGACAATGTCACTTTAATTCGTGATGTTTTGGAGGTCTCTGGCTCATTGGCTGTAGACACTGGTCTGATTTCAATAGACCAGGAAAAGGCTTTTGATCGGGTTGAACACCAGTACTTGTGGCAAGTCTTAGCTGCTTTTGGGTTCAGCCCAGGTTTCATAGCCAAGATCCAGGTTCTCTATGGTGACATTGCGAGCGTGTTGAAAATGAATGGGGGTCTGAGTGCTCCCTTTGGGGTCCAGAGGGGTGTCAGACAGGGCTGTCCTCTGTCTGGCATGTTGTACTCTCTGGCCATCGAGCCTCTGCTTCACAAGCTGAGAACTGGACTGAGTGGTGTTTGTTTCCCCAACTGTGATGTCTCTTTTAAACTGTCTGCATACGCTGATGATGTCATTGTCCTGGTCAACTCCCAGACTGATATTGATATTTTAGAGAACACCGTGAACCGTTTTGGCTCTATTTCCTCAGCCAGGGTGAACTGGGGGAAGAGTGAGGCGGTCATGGTGGGGGACCGGCTGAGGGATCGGCTCAGGCTACCTGGAGGGTTGGTCTGGAGAACAGGAGGGCTAAAATATCTGGGAGTGTTTTTAGGAAATGAAACGTTTTTAAAGAAAAACTGGGACAATGTTTTAGAAAGGGTCAAAGGTCGGCTAATGAAGTGGAAATGGATTTTACCTAAATTGTCTTACAGGGGTCGGGTTCTTATTGTCAACAATCTGGTGTCTTCTGCTCTGTGGCACCGGTTGGCCTGTGTTGATCCTCCAGCTTCTCTTCTGTCTCAGGTCCAGAGAGTTTTAGTTGATTTCTTTTGGGACAGGTTACACTGGGTTCCTCAGAGTGTTCTGTTTTTACCAAAGGAGGAGGGTGGACAGGGCCTGGTCCATCTGGCCAGCAGGGGAGCCACCTTCCGCCTTCAGTTCCTACAGAGACTGCTCACTGGGCCTACAGACCTGGTGTGGAGACCGTTGTCCTGCTGCATCCTGCGGCAGTTTGGTGGTCTGGGATTGGACCTGCCTCTGTTCCTCATGGACTCTGAGAGGATGAGACTTTCATCTCTGCCGGCTTTTTATAAAAGTGTTTTCTCTGTGTGGACTCTGCTGAGAAGGCAGAGGCAGGGACAGACCGGCTCGGTGTACTGGCTCCTCAGGGAGCCGGTGCTGTTTGGAGGAGTGTTGGACTGTCCTGGCTGGGCTGGACCCACCCTGTCCAGGACGCTTCAGACTGCAGGGGTTTCTACTCTGGGGCAGGTGCTGGAGCTGGCTGGACCACGGCTGGATGATCCTGCTGGACTGGCTGTTCGGCTGCGGGTGAGGTCTACACGGGTCGTGGGTCAGTTACTACAGCACTGGAGACAGAAGCTGACCGGTCATCAGGTGGCACTGTTGGCTGACTTCTGTGACGGTGCACTGGAGCCAGATTGTTCTGATCCGTATCCTGCTATTACCTTGTTCCCGGATTTTAAGGATTGTTCTGGGTGTTTCCTTGGACCTGCTGACTGTGGAGGAGCGTCTCTGGAGGGCGCCTCAGGAAAGACTCTGTACCAGATCATGGTTAAAACTTTGAACAGGAGGACACTGAATGGGCGCAGCGACACTCCATGGAGGTCTTATTTGAAACTGCGTCCTGATGTAAGACCGGCATGGAGGTCTTTATACAAACCTCCTCTCTCTAAAAGACATGGGGACCTGCAGTGGAGGATCCTCCACGGTATTGTGGCGGTGAACTCTTTTATTGCAGTGATTAATGCTGCTGTAGAGGAGGGCTGTCCCTTCTGCGGTCTCAGGGAGACGCTGTTCCACTGTTTCTATGAGTGTTCACGGCTCACGCCTCTCTTCACACTGTTACAGAACATTTTTACCAAGTGTGGAGAATTTTTTACGAAGCAGGTTTTTATTTTGGGTTTTAAATACACTCGCCAACACAAGGACAAATGTCACCTTTTAAACTTTGTCTTGGGACTGGCAAAGATGGCGGTGTATGTGAGCCGCAAGAGGAAGCTGAAGGAGGAGTCACATGTTGATGTGCTTCCTGTTTTTAAGAACCTGGTGAAGTCCAGACTGCTGGTAGAGTTCAGTTTCTACAGAGCAGCTCAGGACCTGCAGAGGTTCCAGCTGGTCTGGGGTCATGAGGAGCTGCTCTGCTCTGTGGCTGATGGACAGCTAGTGTTCAATTCATTGTAATGTCTGTGGAGGTTTAATATAATGTAATCTGTTTATGTACAGTTAATAAATGTTGGTTTAAAAATTCAAAAAAAATTCTCTCTCTCTCTGTCTCCCCCCCTCTCTCTGTCTCTCTCTCTCTCTCTCTCTCTCTGAGTGAATGGCGGTGTGAGAGGAGCGGTGTGTTGCAGAGAGCGTTTGTGAAAGTTTGTAAGTTTTTCTCAAACTTTTTCAGATTTTTCTTCCACTGTGTGACAGTTGATGAGTTTGTGCTTGTTTTGTCTGTCATCAAAGTTGTGTGAGTTGTGTGTTTGTGGGAGTTTTTGTGTTTTTGTTTGGCGGTTGCTGCCGCGGCCGAGCATGGCGGCGCGAGGCGTCTCCGGGTTGGAGAAGCCGTGAAGCTTTCTCCGGCTGTCGGTGTGTCGGTGGAGGACTGCAGCCTGGCTGTGGGGGCAGTTGTGGGGTACGGCAGTATTAAATCTGCCTCCAGGATGAACAGTGCGGTGGTTATTTTTCTGGACAGTATTGATAAAGTGAACGGGCTGGTGGAAAGTGGAGTGGTGATTAAAGGAACTCTGACTCCGGTGCTGTCTCTGGTCAGCCCCGCTAAAAAAATCATTATTTCCAACGTACCTCCGCTTCTGAGGAATGAGATGCTGGAGAAGGAGCTGAGGACACGGACAGTTAGTGTCGCCGATCAGACTGATCCCTCTCGGCTGCAAGTCTCCGCACCTGAAGCACGTCATGTCTTTCAGAAGACAGGTGTTCATGATCCTGAAAAACAATAACGAGGAACTGAATTTAGTTTTTAGGTATCGCATCGAGGATTTTGATTATACTGTTCACGTGACTTCTGACACTTTAAAATGTTTTGGATGTGGAGCAGAGGGACATTTGATCCGCTCGTGTCCGTCAGGCTGCTGCGTCTGCAGCAGAGACTCCTGTTGGAGCTGACGGTCCAAACCTCACAGAGACTCAGGGAGCAGCAGACACTGACCACAGTGTCTCCAACACTGACCAGAGGCATCAGGAGGAGCTCAGTGTTCAGGCTGAAGGACAGGAGCAGCCAGGACACACAGCAACCAGTGTGGCTGAGTCTGTCCTCCAGGACGACTGTGTGATGGACGACGACGTGTTTCTACAGTCGTCTGTCAAAAGGAAGAACACGGAGACTAGAGCCAACACAGCAAAAGCTAAGAGGCTGGCAAAGAAAGATCTACAGTGTTCCTCCTCTCAGCCAGAGGAGAACCCACAGAGTGACACACAGAACCCACAGAGTGACACACAGAACTCACAGAGACACACACAGAACCCACAGAGTGACACACAGAACTCACAGAACACACAGAGTGACACACAGAACCCACAGAGTGACACACAGAACCCACAGAGACACACACAGAACCCACAGAGTGACACACAGAACTCACAGAACACACAGAGTGACACACAGAACCCACAGAGTGACACACAGAACTCACAGAACACACAGAGTGACACACAGAACCCACACAGTGACACACAGAACTCACAGAACCCACAGGACAGTGACAGTGAGGAGGAGAACATGCAGGTGGAAATGCAGAGTGGTTATTCCTTTGTGAGAGTCAGAACCTTCCTCAAAGAAACGAAGGGGATGAGGGTGAAGGTTGAGGAGTATTTTCCTGACCTGCAGCTCTTCCATGACTCTGTCAGGTTGTTCTTGAAGAACGCAGGGAGAGTCGGGCAGCCGTCTTTCACTGATCCAGAGATCTTTAGACTGAAGAAACTGTTGCTGAAGGTTCCAGCTACAATGGCTAATAATGAATAAGTTTAATGTTCTTTTCTTTTATTTACTTCTTTTGTTTTTGTCACGATGTTGCTTTATATTAAACATGTGTGACTTTAAACTTGGCTCTTTAAATATTAATGGAGCTAGAGAAGATGTTAAAAGAGCCTCTCTGTTCAGTCTGATTAAGATCAAGAAGATCAATGTCATGTTCCTGCAGGAAACTCACAGCACTGCTGATAATGAATGTGACTGGAAGAGGGAATGGAGTGGGGGGGCTGTCTTCAGTCATAAGAGCAGTAACAGTGGGGGAGTTGGTATTCTCTTCTCTAGAGATTTCTTACCTTCTTCCTACACTGTTGATGAAATCATTCCAGGTCGGCTGCTCAAAGTATGTGCTGACTTTGAGAAAGTGAAGATGGTTTTTATTAATGTGTATGTTCCCAGTGTGGGTTCAGAAAGACTGTTGTTTTTGGACACTTTAAAAGATGTTGTGAGTGACTGTAGCAGTGAAGAGCATCTGTTTCTGGCTGGTGCCTTTAACTGCACAGAAAACCCTTCACTGGACAGGAACCATCGGGAACCACAAGCTGCTTCTAACAGTCGGCTCATTAAGCTGCTGGAAACTTTTGAACTGTGTGACGTTTGGAGACATTTTCATAAGAATCAGAGACAATACACCTGGACTCACTCCAAAGATAACTCTTTATCTTTTAGCTTATCTAAGCCTTTATTGTTTTGAACATCACATTAATGTATTTAAAGGTTGTTCTATCAGTCCGGTTGGTATATCTGATCATTCCCTGGTACAGTTTTCCATTTTTATAAAAAATGTGAAATGTAAAAGTGCGTACTGGCACTTTAACGTCTCTCTGCTGTCTGACAATGTGTTTAAAAATGTATTCAAGTGTTTCTGGGACAATCACAGACAGACTAAAGCTGAGTACAGTTCCTTGCAGCAGTGGTGGGATGTAGGAAAAGTTCAAATCAAGCAGCTTTGCCTACAGTACACTTTCAATGTCACAAAGGACATGTCCAGATCTATGAGAGCTCTGGAGAGAGAAGTGGTGGAGCTGCAGGATTTAGCAGACTCCACAGGAGAACGAGAACACATTCAAGTTCTCAAAGGCAAAAGATCAGCTCTGTCTGACCTGCTGGGTATTTCTGCACAGGGTGCTCTGGTCCGATCTCGTTTCCAGAATGTGGTCAAAATGGATGCTCCCTCTCACTTTGTCTTCGGTCTGGAGCGTAAGAATGGTCAGAGGAGGCTGATTCACTCTCTGCGGTCTGACACTGGGCAGCTGCTGCAGGAGTCGGCTCAGATCAATGTGCTGTCGGATTTTACCAGGAGCTCTACAAGGCGGAGTTCCAGGAAGAACCAGAGGTGGCGCTGTCCTTCTTTGCGGGCCTTCCTAAGGTCTCTGATGGGGATAATGCAGAGCTGGAGGCGCAGCTCTCTGCTCAGGAGCTGCAGGAGGCCCTGCAGAGCCTGCAGAGCGGGAAGGCTCCCGGGATTGACGGTCTTCCTGCAGACTTTTATAAGACTTTCTGGTCCGTCATTGGTGAGGACCTGTTGTTGGTTCTCCAGGACAGTCTGAGAACAGGGAGGTTGCCTCTGAGCTGCAGGAGAGCTGTGCTCACCCTCCTCCCAAAGAAAGGAGACCTGCAGGACATTAAGAACTGGCGTCCGGTGTCTTTACTTTGCACGGACTATAAACTGTTGTCCAAAGTATTGGCAGTTCGCCTGAGGAAAGTGATGGAGCATGTCATTCACTTAGACCAGACATACTGTGTACCCGGCAGGTTGATATCTGATAACATTACTTTGATTCGGGACATTTTGAACCTCTCTGGTTCTTTGGGCTGTGAGCTTGGTCTGATTTCTCTAGATCAAGAAAAGGCTTTTGACCGAGTTGAGCACCAGTACTTGTGGCGGACATTGCAGGCTTTTGGGTTCAGCTCTGGTCTCATAGCCAAGATCCAGGTCTTGTACAATGACATTGAAAGTGTACTTAAGATTAATGGTGGTTTGAGCTCCTTTCAGAGTCCAGAGGGGAGTCAGACAGGGCTGCTCTTTGTCAGGCATGTTATATGCGCTGGCCATAGAGCCATTTCTGCAGAAATTAAGGTCACGGGTGTCGGGTTTTTCTTTTCCTGGGTGTGAACATTGTTTTAAACTGTCTGCATATGCCGATGATGTTATTGTTTTTATAAAAGACCAAAGTGACATTAATGTTCTGGAGGGCACTGTGAGTGATTTTAATAGACTCTCCTCTGCTAAAATGAAGTGGGGAAAAAGTGAAGCCTTAGCAGTCGGAGAGGGACGGACTAACAGGCTGATTTTACCTGGAGGCCTCGTGTGGAAGAGAGGAGGACTTAAATATCTCGGGGTTTACCTCGGAGATGAAGCCCTCTCTTCCAAAAACTGGGAGAATCTTCTGGAAAGGGTTGAAGGCCGACTTAAAAAATGGCAGTGGATTTTACCAAAACTGTCTTTTAAAGGTCGGATCCTGATCATCAACAACCTTGTGTCTTCTATGTTGTGGCACCGGCTGGTGCTCACGGACCCTCCTGGAAACCTGCTGTCCAGAGTGCAGGCCGTCATGGTGGACTTCTTTTGGGACCGTCTGCACTGGGTCCCACAGAGTGTCCTCTTTCTGCCCAAGGAGGAAGGGGGACACGGTTGGTCCACCTGGCGAGCAGAGGGGCTGCTTTCAGACTCCAGTTCATCCAGAGATTCCTGACTGGACCCGCTGACCTGCTTTGGAGACCTGTAGCTGGAGCCATACTGGAGCGGTGTGGTGGGCTGGGTCCGGCTGAGTCGCTGTTTTTAATGGATCTTAATGGATGTAAGTTGGAAAACCTGCCATGTTTTTATAAAGGACTTTTCAGAGTCTGGGGGTTGTTCTGTAAGGAGAGACCAAAGGCCGGTGTCTCTTTGTTCTGGCTTCTTAAAGAGCCAGTGGTTCACGGGACTCGTCTCCGGTGTGAAGCTGGGCCGAGCCTGCTTCAGAACCTGTGTGAGGCCCAGATCCTCACGCTGGGCCGTGTGGTGGAGGTGTGTGGCCCATGCCTGGACAACGCCGCAGGTCTGGCCTCACGTTTGGGGATCAGGTCAGTCAGGGTGATCAGTCTCCTCCTGAGAGGCTGGAAACAGCAGCTGACTCCCTCTGAACTGATTCAGCCAGATGTTACTGATCCTCTGCCAGATGTGAACATTGTTCCTGTTTTTACTTGTGATGGTTTGTTGTTGAAGCTGAATGTTGCTGATTATAAACTGAGCAGCATGGTGAGTAAAACAATGTACTACCTACTAGTAAAAGTTTTAAAGCAGAACAAGCTGAAAGGTGGAGTGGACACTCCCTGGAGGACTCACCTGGCCTTGACAGAGGCTCAGACACCTGAGTGGAGCTCTGTACAAACCACCATTAACAAAGAGGGGGGGTGATTTACAGTGGAGGGTTCTGCACGGTGCTGTTGCTGTCATTAATCCAGATGTTGCTGACACCTGTCCCTTCTGTGCACAGAGAGAGACAGTTTTTCATTGTTTTCTGGAGTGTGGTCGACTCTTGTCTCTGTTTCAGTTTTTGTTCCAGATGTTTGGTTTGTTTGACGAGTTTTTCTCACAACAGATGTTCATCCTGGGCTTCAGGTACAACAGGAAGGAAAAATCAAATGTCAATTGTTGAACTTTTTGTTGGGTCAGGCTAAAATGGCGATTTACCTGAGCAGGAAAAATAAGCTGGAAGACTCGGCAGATGTTGATGCAACAGTTATTTATAAGTTGATGTTAAAGGCGAGACTGAAAACTGATTTCAGCTTCTTTAAGTTGATGAATAATGTAGAGGAGTTATTTGATTTATTTTGGAGTTTTTTGTTTTTGTTTATTGATTTAAATTTTGTCATTGAGCAAATAAATGTGGTTTGAAAAATCAAAAAAAAATCTCTCCCTCTCTCTGTCCTCCAGTCTCTCTGAATGTCAGTCCAAACCTTCAGCAGTTCTTCAATGAAGACTCAGTGTCTCTGAGTTGTGGTGAAGATGGACAGACAGGTGGACAGACAGGAGGACAGACAGGTGGACAGAAAGTCAAGAGGACCAGTGGAGGACAGACTGGTGACTGTGGTTCAGGATCTGGGACCTCTGATGGTTCCTCCTGCAGAGTCTCAGATCTCTCCCAGTCAGACTCTGGAGTTTACTGGTGTGAGACCAGTTCAGGAGAGACGAGCCTCCAGGTCAACATCAGTGTGACAGGTGAGTGGTTCAACCTGCAGGTCTGTACATGACTCTGTCTGTTGGTGTGACTCTGTCTGTTGGTGTAACTCTGTCTGTTGGTGTAACTCTGTCTGTACATGACTCTGTCTGTTGATCAGGTCATGTGATCCTGGAGATTCCTGCACTTCCTGTGATGACAGGAAGTGATGTCACTCTGCGCTGTAGAGCCAGAGATAAGAGCAGACGAGAGGCTTATTTCTTCAGGGATGGTGTCCGCCTTAGATCTGACTCTGATGGAGAATATAAGATCAGTGGAGTCCAACAGTCTCATGAAGGTTTCTACTGGTGTTTGATTGAGGACTTTGGAGAGTCTCCTCAGAGCCGGCTGAGGGTCAGAGGTCAGGACGCTGACATCACTTCCTGTTTACAGACAGTTTAAAGATATGAACTAACCTGCTGACCTGATGATAAACTGATCACTGACCTGAACCTGGTTCTACTCCTTCTCCACAGATCCTCCTCCTCCTTCATCTCCTCTTCCTTCATCTCTTCCTTCATCTCCTCCTCTTCCTCCTTCTTGTCCTCCTCCTTCATCTCCTCCTCCTCTTCCTCCTTCTTGTCCTCCTCCTTCATCTCCTCCTCCTCCTCCTCCTCCTCCTTCCTTCGTGGTCAGACTCTTGTGCCACCTGCTGGTCTTCTGTCCTTACTGCATCTGTACTGGTCTGATTCTCTCCATCTGCTGCAGCAGGAAGACAGGAAACAAAGCGGCCGTCTCCATGGAGATGACCCAGCCTGTTGGAGGAGGTCAGGGGTTGGATGAGGACTATGATGACATCACTGCTGATGTCACCACTGAGCATGAGTTCTGAGCAGCAGAGTGTAGTTGTGTAATAACGGGTGAGAGTGATGATGAAGTGGATCAGGTCTCTGAACCTCCGTCTCTCTGATGATCACATCTGTTCGAGCTTTCACTGTCACGTCCTCTAAACTCCTTGTTGTCACTGCTTCACACTGTGTGTTGGACTCCATCAGAGCTGCAGCCTCTTTTCTTCTTGTCCTCGTCATGGTTCAGTCCCTCTGAGGACAGCTGACTGATATCAGTGTCCCCTCTGTGTCCTTCTGCTCTCATGTCTCAATAAAGAATCTGCTCATCATTTTACACTGTCCCACTTTGTATTGAGTCCTTCACTGACTGAAGCCTTGGGCCTGAGCAGCAGCTGTCGGCTTTAAAGCTGCTGGAAAAGTCTTTAAAACCAGATCAAACACCACGAACCAATTTGGACAAAAGGTGAAATATAAAGAGAAAGCAGAGGGTCGAGAACCGAGCCCTGAGGTTCTCCATGTTCCACATTAGAACATGTAGGTGAAGTGTTATTATATGAGACACTCTGTCAGATAGTCAGACTTTATAACTGGTGAGGCCCAGAGAGAAAGCAGTGATCTATGGTGGTGCAGTAAGAGGATTACTGTTGGACAAGTGAGACACAGCTCCGTCCTGTACTTTAGAACAGAAGGTTCTTAAAATCTCTTATCACTTTCATCTTAGCTGATCACCAGTTGAACCAGCGAAACCAGCTGGCGCCAGTTGAACCAGTTAAACCAGCTGATAACCAGTTGAACCAGTTAAACCAGCTGGTACCAGTTGAACCAGTGAAAGCAGCTGATCACCAGTTGAACCAGTGAAACCAGCTTGTACCAGTTGAACCAGTTAAACCAGCTGGTACCAGTTGAACCAGTTAAACCAGCTGATAACCGGTTGAACCAGCGAAACCAGCTGGCGCCAGTTGAACCAGTTAAACCAGCTGATAACCAGTTGAACCAGTTAAACCAGCTGGTACCAGTTGAACCAGTGAAAGCAGCTGATCACCAGTTGAACCAGTGAAACCAGCTTGTACCAGTTGAACCAGTTAAACCAGCTGGTACCAGTTGAACCAGTGAAAGCAGCTGATCACCAGTTGAACCAGTGAAACCAGCTTGTACCAGTTGAACCAGTTAAACCAGCTGGTACCAGTTGAACCAGTTAAACCAGCTGATAACCGGTTGAACCAGCGAAACCAGCTGATCACCAGTTGAACCAGTTGAACCAGTTGAACCAGGGCTGACGCTGGTTCCAGGTCGGTTCATGTTTAATGTGAGAAAATAAAAAGAGGAAGGAAACGTCTTTCAGAGAGATAAACGCAGAGCTGACACTACACACAGGTGCAGATCATCTGTCCTCCATTTTGAATCATGTGACCATGTTTCCACAGCTCCACCACAGCTGTGAGAGTCCAAACCCACTTCTGCTTTTCACTTGTTCACTGTGAGTCTTCATCCTGTTTCCTCCTCCTTCCTCACCCCCACTGTTTCTAAGAGCAACAGACAAAGAGACAGAGGACTCAACTGACTCGGCCCAGACTCGGCCCAGACTCTGCTGCTGTCTCCAGGACCCGAAAACGCCTTGGGGGTGTTGGGACTCACTACAAGGTGGAGATCACATGATGTTTTGTTCCCCAGACAAAAGAACTCACTTCCCCACAATTCCTCATTTTTCACACCTGGGGACGAAGCTGTACTTTCTCTGTTTACCGCCATCTTGTCTTCCATGTTCAAGCCGTGTAGTCACAGCGACCATTTTGAATCCCCCCACCCCCCACCTCAATATTGGCTATCCTACCTATCTGCGGCTGGTGCCCCTGATGACTTTAATTTATTTTAAACTGATTATTTAACATGAATATGTTCTTCATTTATGATGGCCAATAAACAAACAACCAAAGACCGGGATGGTCACAACGGGACAAAACCAAATCCAAGACGACGGGAACAGGAACCATCATGTGACTGCTGTAACTGGAGCCGGACGGGAGGAAACCTTGATGGACAAACTGAGCTGTGGTTAGAAAGGAGCTGGACTCAGTTCTGGACCTCAGACCGGCTTCAGGGCTCCAGACTCTGCGGGGAGGATCAACCTGGACCTCCTCTGTCCGTCCATCATCTGATTTTGTCTCATGATGATTTTGGTTTGAAGCACAAAGGAGAGAGAGAGAGAGTGTGTTTGGTTTTTCTTTGGGTGGGGAGGTTGTATATTGTGTAACTTGCTGCATAATAATGTTAATGGATGTAAAATAAAATGAAAAGTCAATAAAGACACTTTGAAAAAACAGAAGCTGAACACACTCTGTTGTTTTAACTGTTTTCTTCTTTTTGATGAACAGAAACACCATGAAGAGCCTTTTCACAGCTCAGTTACTCACCTGAAACACTCTGATGAACAGGTTCAGTTCAACTGTATAACACTGACCTCAGGTCAGTTACACTCACCTGAAGACAGGTGATGTCACACAGGGACCTGACCTCTGACCTCAACATCTGTCAGACACTCTGCTCATCGACTGAGAGACTCAACTTCACAGCACAGGTCATGTGACACAGAGGTCATGTGACACAGAGGGCTCTGCCCTCACAGAGGTCATGTGACGCAGAGGTCATGTGACACAGAGGTCATGTGACTCAGAGGTCATGTGACACAGAGGTCATGTGACACAGAGGTCATGTGACTCAGAGGTCATGTGACACAGAGGTCATGTGACACAGAGGTCATGTGACTCAGAGGTCATGTGACACAGAGGTCATGTGACTCAGAGGTCATGTGACGGATCAGACAGCAGCGTGCTGGCATGGAGTCCAGCCCCTGAGCTGAATGTGGAAATGAGGAAGTGTTGCAGCTGAAGGCGTCTCTCTGCTGCTCAGACTGACAGTCAGTCGTCACCCAGACAACATGAAGTCTCCACCTGTCTCTCTGCTGCTCGGTGAGTCCACACACTTCTACTCTCACTCACTCACTCATCACTCACTCACTCATCACTCAGTCACTCACTCACTCACTCAGTGACTCTGATACAGATTAGCGGCTGACCTCAGGTCTGTTGTCGGTTAAACTCCGTGTTGTAATAGGACTTGTGGTCTTGGTAGAAAGTGTTGTTGCCATGGAGATTCAGCTGTGACACCTGTAGTTTTCTTCAGAGGGTTTCACCAGGTGTTCACAGGTGAACTGAGCTGTGATCTCTGACTGCTTTATTCTGATTGGTCCTTACATGGTGACAGGGTTATTAAAGCTGCTGCTGGAGATCAGCTAACACTCACTGCTAACACTGTTAGCCAGTTGGCATGACCTCTAGCTAACTGCAGGCTCAGCTGGTAGGCTAGTCCAGGGGCTAAGCTAACAGGAAGCAGGTGAGCTCTGATGTCACAGGCAGGTGAGCAGCAGCCTCTCAGGTGAGACATGAACATGGCTCACAGCAGGTAGCTAGTCAAACAGCAGCTAGTCAGTTAAACAGCAGGTAGTCAGTTAAACAGCAGGTAGTTAATTTAGTAGCAGCTAGTTAGTCAAACAGCAGCTAGTCAGATAAACATCAGGTGGTTAGTTAAACAGCGGGTAGTTAATTTAGTAGCAGCTAGTTTGTCAAACAGCAGCTAGTCAGTTAAACATCAGGTAGTTAGTTAAGTAGCAGATAGTTAGTCAAACAGCAGCTAGTCAGATAAACATCAGGTGGTTAGTTAAACAGCGGGTAGTTAATTTAGTAGCAGCTAGTTTGTCAAACAGCAGCTAGTCAGTTAAACATCAGGTAGTTAGTTAACAGCGGGTAGCTAGTTAAGTAGCAAGTAGTTATTTAAGTAGGTAGTTGGTCAAACAGCAAGTAGTCAAACAGCAAGTAGTTAAACAGCGGATAGCTAGTTAAGTAGCAGGTAGTTAGTTAAAGAATAGCTAGTTAGTCAACCAGCAGGTAGTTAAACAGCGGGTAGTTAGTCAAAGTGCACGTAGTTAGCTAAACAACAGGTACTTAAACAGCAGGTAGTTAGTCAAAGTGCAGGTAGTTAGTTAAACAGCAGGTAGTTAGTTAAGTAGTAGGTAGTTAGTTAAACAGCACGTAGTTAGTCAAGCAGCAGGTAGTTAAACAGCAGGTAGTTAGTCAAACAGCAGGTAGTCAATCAAACAGAATATAGTTAGCTAAACAGCAGGTAGTTAGTGAAACAGTGGGTCGCTAAACAGCGGGTAGTTAGTCAAAGTGCAGGTAGTTAGCTAAACAACAGGTACTTAAACAGCAGGTAGTTACTCATAGTGCAGGTAGTTAGTTAAACAGAGGGTAGTTAGTTAAGTAGCGGGTAGTTAGTCAAACAGCAGATAGTTAGTTAAACAGCGGACAGTTACTTAAGTAGCAAGTAGTTAAACAGCAGGTAGTTAGTCAAAGTGCAGGTAGTTAGTTAAACGGCAGGTAGTTAATTAAACAGCAGGTAGTTAGTCAAACAGCAGGTAGTTAAACAGCGGATAGTTAATTAAACAGCAGGTAGTTAGTCAAACAGCAGGTAGTTAAACAGCGGATAGTTACTTAAGTAGCAGGTAGTTAGTCAAACAGCAGGTAGTTAAACAGCAGATAGTTACTTAAGTAGCAGGTAGTTAGTCAAACAGCAGGTAGTCAAACAGCAGGTAGTTAGTTAAATGACAGGTAGTTCGTTAAGTAGCAGTTAGTTAGTTAAACAGCAGGTAGTTTGTTAAGTAGCAGTTAGTTAGTTAGTTAGTTAAACAGCAGGTAGTTAGTTAAACAGCAGGTAGCTAGTCAAACAGCAGGTAGTTAGTTAAACAGCAGTTACTTAAACAGCGGATAGTTACTTAAGTAGCAGGTAGTTAGTCAAACAGCAGGTAGTTAGTCAAACAGCAGGTAGTTAGTTAAACGACAGTTAGTTCGTTAAGTAGCAGTTAGTTAGTTAAACAGCAGGTAGTTTGTTAACTAGCAGTTAGTTAGTTAGTTAAACCGCAGGTAGTTAGTTAAACAGCAGGTAGCTAGTCAAACAGCAGGTAGTTAGTTAAACAGCAGGTAGTTAGTCAAACAAACAGCAGGTAGCTAGTCAAACAGCAGGTAGTTAGTTAAACAGCAGTTACTTAAACAGTAGGTAATTAGTTAAACGGCAGGTAGTTAATCAGCAGGTAGTTAGTTAAACCGCAGGTAGTTAGTTAAACAGCAGGTAGTCAGTTCAACAGCAGATAGTCAGTTAAACAATGGATAGTTAGTTAAGTAGCAGGCAGTCAAAAGGAGGTAGTAGGGAGATGAACCGGGGACTAAAGGTCAGGGACCGGATTCACCAAGCATTTCATTATTATTATTAGCCACAGTCTGTTGTAGCTGTACATCCAGCTGGAATATGATCCTTTCAAACAGCTGATCAGGTCACTCTCCATTCAGATCCATGACTGGGGTGTAGATCCTGGACACTGTACAACAACGTCTACAGCTGCACAGGCATCAATACAACCTGTGTGTTGATGCTGTGATTCTGTTTCCTGTTTACAAATATAATCATTTCTCCAGGTGTTCCTGATCACAGCAGGTAGAGCGACCATGAAGCTGCTGTATTTCTCTGTAGCTGTTGAACATCTTAAACAAGTCGTATGAACTGTCCTGTGATGTCAGAGACATTCATTGTTTGGAGCATAGATCGGCTTTTCTCTGTTGCTAGGTAACGCAGTGTTGCCAAACACTTCATCTCCACTGATCAGGTTGTTTCAGTTGGAGATGTTATTACATCTTCGATCATTATTCCCTCTGACTGAGTGGAATCTGTTCAGTGATTCAGATTGTTTAAGGTTTAAAACACTGACGTGGAGTGACGGCAGCTCTTTCAGAGGAGTCCTCTCCACTGCTGCTAACTTCTCTCAGACTGAGGAGCTGCTGGTCGAGTGTCTCTGTGAATACGGGCCCTGGACATCAGGGTCCTGATGATGATGATGATGATGATGATGATGAGCTGTGACCTGTAGAGCAGAAGTGGTGGAGCTGTAGTGAACTGTCCTTCACACAGGAAGTCTCAGCTGCTGCTACAAACAACATGTTGTGATCTTATCTGACTTCTGTCACCTCTGCCGCAGTGTGAACTTCCCTCTGTCGTTCATGAGAATCTCAAACACTTCTCTCTCATCACCGTGTTCTCTTTAATATGGTGCCAACAGAATGACAGAGAGAGGGCTCAATGCATCATGGGAGTCTCCCCCAGAGAGAGACAGAGAGAGAGAGAGGGCTCAATGCATCATGGGAGTCTCCCCCAGAGAGAGACAGAGAGAGGGCTCAATGCATCATGGGAGTCTCCCCCAGAGAGAGACAGAGAGAGAGAGAGGGCTCAATGCATCATGGGAGTCTCCCCCAGAGAGAGACAGAGAGAGGGCTCAATGCATCATGGGAGTCTCCCCCAGAGAGAGACAGAGAGAGGGCTCAATGCATCATGGGAGTCTCCCCCAGAGAGAGACAGAGAGAGGACTCAATGCATCATGGGAGTCTAGAGAGACAGAGAGAGGGCTCAATGCATCATGGGAGTCTCCCCCAGAGAGAGACAGAGAGAGAGAGAGGGCTCAATGCATCATGGGAGTCCACCAGCAGTCTGGGTCTGTAGCAGTATAACTAAGGGATGGTTCAGGACTGGGAGCTGGTTCCACTGCAGAGGAGCCTGACAGCTGAAGCTTCTGCTTTTCAGACACGAGTACAGCTGGGTGTCGTCTGCGTAACGACGGACTTTCATCTGCTGCTCCCTGATTGTTTGTCTAGAGGAAACAGGAGAGTCTTTATCAACATGAACAGACTCAGACTCAAACCAGCCTAGTGTGGTTCCTTTACTGTTCTAGTCTCTGCAGTAAGATCCTGTGATCAATGGTGTCCGATGCAGCAATAAGATCCAGTTGGACCAGTACAGAGACCAGTCCAGTGTCTGAGGCCATGAACAGATCATTAGTGACTTTAACCAGAGCTGGTTCTGGGCTGAACTCTGAGTCCTGACTGAAGAGCTTCAGTCCACCACCACACAGCTGTTAGCAGAACCTTTAAAGGATGTTAGAGATAAAGGGGGGTGGATAAGGTCTGTCACTGGCTGAAACATCTGGATCATCTGTTCTCTTAGAGTTGGAGTTTTATTAGTGAAGAAGCTCATGAAGTCACTGCTGCTGAGGGTTAGAGGAAGCTGTGACAGAGCTGAACACACACCTGGGCTGGTTCTTCTTTTCTCCTGTTCACCTGGACAACAGGAGGTTCTGGCTTCACAGAGGTTAACAGACTCACCTGTCTCACCCCTCACTACAGGTGTGTGTCAGACACAGAGACTGAAGACAGAAACAGATCAGACATCTGCATCAGCTGGTTCATTAAACACTGTCAATGTACTTTGTGTAATAACTGACCTCTGACCTTCAGTGACCTCTGTCCTCTTGTTGCAGGTGTGTGTGTGCTGCTGTCTGGACTGACTGTTTCTGCAGGTGAGAGAGAAAACAGTTACTGACTGTATGTGAATGTCTCCCTCTCTCTCTCTCTCTCTGAGTGAATGGCGGTGTGAGAGGAGCGGTGTGTTGCAGAGAGCGTTTGTGAAAGTTTGTAAGTTTTTCTCAAACTTTTTCAGATTTTTCTTCCACTGTGTGACAGTTGATGAGTTTGTGCTTGTTTTGTCTGTCATCAAAGTTGTGTGAGTTGTGTGTTTGTGGGAGTTTTTGTGTTTTTGTTTGGCGGTTGCTGCCGCGGCCGAGCATGGCGGCGCGAGGCGTCTCCGGGTTGGAGAAGCCGTGAAGCTTTCTCCGGCTGTCGGTGTGTCGGTGGAGGACTGCAGCCTGGCTGTGGGGGCAGTTGTGGGGTACGGCAGTATTAAATCTGCCTCCAGGATGAACAGTGCGGTGGTTATTTTTCTGGACAGTATTGATAAAGTGAAGCAGCTGGTGGAAAGTGGAGTGGTGATTAAAGGAACTCTGACTCCGGTGCTGTCTCTGGTCAGCCCCGCTAAAAAAATCATTATTTCCAACGTGCCTCCGTTTCTGAGGAATGAGATGCTGGAGAAGGAGCTGAGGACACGGACAGTTAGTGTCGCCGATCAGACTGATCCCTCTCGGCTGCAAGTCTCCGCACCTGAAGCACGTCATGTCTTTCAGAAGACAGGTGTTCATGATCCTGAAAAACAATAACGAGGAACTGAATTTAGTTTTTAGGTATCGCATCGAGGATTTTGATTATACTGTTCACGTGACTTCTGACACTTTAAAATGTTTTGGATGTGGAGCGGAGGGACATTTGATCCGCTCGTGTCCCGAGAGAGCGAGTGTCCGTCAGGCTGCTGCGTCTGCAGCAGAGACTCCTGTTGGAGCTGACGGTCCAAACCTCACAGAGACACACGGGGAGACACAGAGACACAGAGAAACAAAGAGACACAGAGACACACACAGACACACAGACACACACAGACACACAGACACACACACAGACACACACAGACACACACACAGACACACACACAGACACACACACAGACACACACACAGACACACACACAGACACACACAGACACACAGACACACACACAGACACACACAGACACACACACAGACACACACACAGACACACACACAGACACACACACAGACACACAGAGACACACACAGACACACACACAGACACACACACAGACACACACACAGACTCACAGACAGACACAGACACACAGACACACAGACACACACACACACATACACACACACACAGACACACACAGAACCCACAGAACTTAAAGAGTGACGAACAGAACCCACAGAATTCATAGAACTGAAGGAGCTTTTGCTGTTTAGAGAAAAAAACTCTCACCCCCACGGGGTGAGTGCAGTGTTCAAAATACTCAAAAGACCTGTGAATGTCCACACCAAAGAATTTAGTTCAAGTTGTTTAGTGAGTCTTTTTAGCAAGCAATGAACAATTACAGAATTCTGGATCAGATGTGACTTTTCCTAACCAATAACAAGTGTTGGTCAGTCCACAGTCTGACAACCTAACTTTCCCTGATCCAGTGTATTTACACAAGTACAAACAAAGAAATGTGCATGGGCGTTTTGTCGTCTTCTGATTGGCTCTGCTGGCTTCCTCCTTCCCGTCTGACTCCGACCTCAAGTGTCACCTAAAGCTCAGCACGCTCAAAGGAAGACAGTTAATGTATATATATAAATTACCACTTATCTACCTCTGTTACCTCCGGCTGCCCCCCTACACATGCCCATAGGGTGATCTTTACCAGTGGTTGTAAATAGTTTCCCTGAGGCAGATGTTTGAACAACTCACCCTTAGCATCTAAATATCCACTAGCAAAAATCATTAAACAGTTTTAACTTTAATAGCCTGGAATACTACAACAGAACCCACAGAACCCACAGGACAGTGACAGTGAGGAGGAGAACATGCAGGTGGAAATGCAGAGTGGTTATTCCTTTGTGAGAGTCAGAACCTTCCTCAAAGAAACGAAGGGGATGAGGGTGAAGGTTGAGGAGTATTTTCCTGACCTGCAGCTCTTCCATGACTCTGTCAGGTTGTTCTTGAAGAACGCAGGGAGAGTCGGGCAGCCGTCTTTCACTGATCCCGAGATCTTTAGACTGAAGAAACTGTTGCTGAAGGTTCCAGCTACAATGGCTAATAATGAATAAGTTTAATGTTCTGTTCTTTTATTTACTTCTTTTGTTTTTGTCACGATGTTGCTTTATATTAAACATGTGTGACTTTAAACTTGGCTCTTTAAATATTAATGGAGCTAGAGAAGATGTTAAAAGAGCCTCTCTGTTCAGTCTGATTAAGATCAAGAAGATCAATGTCATGTTCCTGCAGGAAACTCACAGCACTGCTGATAAAGAATGTGACTGGAAGAGGGAATGGAGTGGGGGGGCTGTACTCAGTCATAAGAGCAGTAACAGTGGGGGAGTTGGTATTCTCTTCTCTAGAGATTTCTTACCTTCTTCCTACACTGTTGAAGAAATCATTCCAGGTCGGCTGCTCAAAGTATGTGCTGACTTTGAGAAAGTGAAGATGGTTTTTATTAATGTGTATGTTCCCAGTGTGGGTTCAGAAAGACTGTTGTTCTTGGACACTTTAAAAGATGTTGTTAGTGACTGTAGCAGTGAAGAGCATCTGTTTCTGGCTGGTGACTTTAACTGCACAGAAAACCCTTCACTGGACAGGAACCATCGGGAACCACACGCTGCTTCTAACAGTCGGCTCATTAAGCTGCTGGAAACTTTTGAACTGTGTGACGTTTGGAGACATTTTCATAAGAATCAGAGACAATACACCTGGACTCACTCCAAAGATAATTTTTTATCTCTGGCCAGACTTGATCGCCTTTATTGTTATGAACATCACATTAATGTATTTAAAGGTTGTTCTATCAGTCCGGTCGGTATATCTGATCATTCCCTGGTACAGTTTTCCATTTTTATAAAAAATGTGAAATGTAAAAGTGTGTACTGGCACTTTAATGTCTCTCTGCTGTCTGACAATGTGTTTAAAAATGTATTCAAGTGTTTCTGGGACAATCACAGACAGACTAAAGCTGAGTACAGTTCCTTGCAGCAGTGGTGGGATGTAGGAAAAGTTCAAATCAAGCAGCTTTGCCTACAGTACACTTTCAATGTCACAAAGGACATGTCCAGATCTATGAGAGCTCTGGAGAGAGAAGTGGTGGAGCTGCAGGATTTAGCAGACTCCACAGGAGAACGAGAACACATTCAAGTTCTCAAAGGCAAAAGATCAGCTCTGTCTGACCTGCTGGGTATTTCTGCACAGGGTGCCCTGGTCCGTTCTCGTTTCCAGAATGTGGTCAAAATGGATGCTCCCTCTCACTTTTTCTTCGGTCTGGAGCGTAAGAATGGTCAGAGGAGGCTGATTCACTCTCTGCGGTCTGACACTGGGCAGCTGCTGCAGGAGTCGGCTCAGATCCGTCAGTATGCTGTTGGTTTTTACCAGGAACTTTACAAGGCGGAGTTCCAGGAAGAACCAGAGGTGGCGCTGTCCTTCTTTGCGGGCCTTCCTAAGGTCTCTGAGGGGGATAATGCAGAGCTGGAGGCGCAGCTCTCTGCTCAGGAGCTGCAGGAGGCCCTGCAGAGCCTGCAGAGCGGGAAGGCTCCCGGGGTAGTCGGTCTTCCTGCAGACTTTTATAAGACTTTCTGGTCCGTCATTGGTGAGGACCTGTTGTTGGTTCTCCAGGACAGTCTGAGAACAGGGAGGTTGCCTCTGAGCTGCAGGAGAGCTGTGCTCACCCTCCTCCCAAAGAAAGGAGACCTGCAGGACATTAAGAACTGGCGTCCTGTGTCTTTACTTTGCACGGACTATAAACTGTTGTCCAAAGTATTGGCAGTTCGCCTGAGGAAAGTGATGGAGCATGTCATTCACTTAGACCAGACATACTGTGTACCCGGCAGGTTGATATCTGACAACATTACTCTGATTCGGGACATTTTGAACCTCTCTGGTTCTTTGGGCTGTGAGCTTGGTCTGATTTCTCTAGATCAAGAAAAGGCTTTTGACCGAGTTGAGCACCAGTACTTGTGGCGGACATTGCAGGCTTTTGGGTTCAGCTCTGGTCTCATAGCCAAGATCCAGGTCTTGTACAATGACATTGAAAGTGTACTTAAGATTAATGGTGGTTTGAGCTGCATTCAGAGTCCAGAGGGGAGTCAGACAGGGCTGCTCTTTGTCAGGCATGTTATATGCACTGGCCATAGAGCCATTTCTGCAGAAATTAAGGTCACGGGTGTCGGGTTTTTCTTTTCCTGGGTGTGAACATTGTTTTAAACTGTCTGCATATGCCGATGATGTTATTGTTTTTATAAAAGACCAAAGTGACATTAATGTTCTGGAGGGCACTGTGAGTGATTTTAATAGACTCTCCTCTGCTAAAATGAAGTGGGGAAAAAGTGAAGCCTTAGCAGTCGGAGAGGGACGGATTAACAGGCTGATTTTACCTGGAGGCCTCGTGTGGAAGAGAGGAGGACTTAAATATCTCGGGGTTTACCTCGGAGATGAAGCCCTCTCTTCCAAAAACTGGGAGAATCTTCTGGAAAGGGTTGAAGGTCGACTTAAAAAATGGCAGTGGATTTTACCAAAACTGTCTTTTAAAGGTCGGATCCTGATTATTAATAACCTTGTGTCCTCTATGTTGTGGCACCGGCTGGCGCTCATGGACCCTCCTGGGAACCTGCTGTCCAGAGTGCAGGCAGTCATGGTGGATTTCTTTTGGGACCGTTTGCACTGGGTCCCACAGAGTGTCCTCTTTCTGCCCAAGGAGGAAGGGGGACAGGGTCTGGTCCACCTGGCGAGCAGAGGGGCTGCTTTCAGGCTCCAGTTCATCCAGAGATTCCTGACTGGACCCGCTGACCTGCTTTGGAGACCTGTAGCTGGAGCCATACTGGAGCGGTGTGGTGGGCTGGGTCCGGCTGAGTCACTGTTTTTAATGGATCTTAATGGATGTAAGTTGGAAAACCTGCCATGTTTTTATAAAGGACTTTTCAGAGTCTGGGGATTGTTCCGTAAGGAGAGACCAAAGGCCGGTGTCTCTTTGTTCTGGCTTCTTAAAGAGCCAGTGGTTCACGGGACTCGTCTCCGGTGTGAAGCTGGGCCGAGCCTGCTTCAGAACCTGTGTGAGGCCCAGATCCTCACGCCGGGCCGTGTGGTGGAGGTGTGTGGCCCACGCCTGGACAACGCCGCAGGTCTGGCCTCACGTTTGGGGATCAGGTCAGTCAGGGTGATCAGTCTCCTCCTGAGAGGCTGGAAACAGCAGCTGACTCCCTCTGAACTGATTCAGCCAGATGTTACTGATCCTCTGCCAGATGTGAACATTGTTCCTGTTTTTACTTGTGATGGTTTGTTGTTGAAGCTGAATGTTGCTGATTATAAACTGAGCAGCATGGTGAGTAAAACAATGTACTACCTACTAGTGAAAGTTTTAAAGCAGAACAAGCTGAAAGGTGGAGTGGACACTCCCTGGAGGACTCACCTGGCCTTGACAGAGGCTCAGACACCTGAGTGGAGCTCTGTACAAACCACCATTAACAAAGAGGGGGGGTGATTTACAGTGGAGGGTTCTGCACGGTGCTGTTGCTGTCATTAATCCAGATGTTGCTGACACCTGTCCCTTCTGTGCACAGAGAGAGACAGTTTTTCATTGTTTTCTGGAGTGTGGTCGACTCTTGTCTCTGTTTCAGTTGTTGTTCCAGATGTTTGATTTGTTTGACGAGTTTTTCTCACAACAGATGTTCATCCTGGGCTTCAGGTACAACAGGAAGGAAAAATCAAATGTAAATTATTGAACTTTTTGTTGGGTCAGGCTAAAATGGCGATTTACCTGAGCAGGAAAAATAAGCTGGAAGACTCGGCAGATGTTGATGCAGCAGTTATTTATAAGTTGATGTTAAAGGCGAGACTGAAAACTGATTTCAGCTTCTTTAAGTTGGTGAATAATGTAGAAGAGTTCAAGAAGACATGGAGCCTCAAACAAGAGCTGTGTTCTGTGGAGAACGATGAGCTGGTTTTTGGTCCCATGTTGAAATGAGTTTCATTTAGTTCATTTATTTTATTTATTTTGGACTTTTTTGTTTTTGTTTATTTATTGAAATTTTGTCATTGAGCAAATAAATGTGGTTTGAAAAATCAAAAAAAAAATCTCTCCCTCTCTCTCTCTCTCTCTCTCTCTCTCTGTCTCTCTCTCTCCCTGTCTCTCTCTCTCTCTCTCTCTCTCTCTCTCTCTCTGTCTCTCTGTCCTCCAGTCTCTCTGAATGTCAGTCCAAACCTTCAGCAGTTCTTCAATGAAGACTCAGTGTCTCTGAGTTGTGGTGAAGATGGACAGACAGGAGGACAGACAGGTGGACAGACAGGAGGACAGACAGGTGGACAGACAGGAGGACAGACAGGTGGACAGACAGGTGGACAGACAGGAGGACAGACAGTTGGACAGACAGGAGGACAGACAGTCAAGAGGACCAGTGGAGGACAGACTGGTGACTGTGGTTCAGGATCTGGGACCTCTGATGGTTCCTCCTGCAGAGTCTCAGATCTCTCCCAGTCAGACTCTGGAGTTTACTGGTGTGAGACCAGTTCAGGAGAGACGAGCCTCCAGGTCAACATCAGTGTGACAGGTGAGTGGTTCAACCTGCAGGTCTGTACATGACTCTGTCTGTTGGTGTAACTCTGTCTGTTGGTGTGACTCTGTCTGTTGTTGTAACTCTGTCTGTTGGTGTAACTCTGTCTGTTGGTGTAACTCTGTCTGTATATGACTCTGTCTGTTGGTGTAACTCTGTCTGTTGGTGTGACTCTGTCTGTTGGTGCGACTCTGTCTGTATATGACTCTGTCTGTTGGTGTGACTCTGTCTGTATATGACTCTGTCTGTTGGTGTAACTCTGTCTGTTGGTGTGACTCTGTCTGTATATGACTCTGTCTGTTGGTGTAACTCTGTCTGTTGGTGTAACTCTGTCTGTTGGTGTGACTCTGTCTGTTGGTGTGACTCTGTCTGTATATGACTCTGTCTGTTGGTGTAACTCTGTCTGTTGGTGTAACTCTGTCTGTTGTGTAACTCTGTCTGTTGGTGTGACTCTGTCTGTATATGACTCTGTCTGTTGGTGTAACTCTGTCTGTTGGTGTGACTCTGTCTGTATATGACTCTGTCTGTATGACTCTGTCTGTTGGTGTGACTCTGTCTGTTGGTGTGACTCTGTCTGTTGGTGTGACTCTGTCTGTATATGACTCTGTCTGTTGGTGTAACTCTGTCTGTTGGTGTAACTCTGTCTGTATATGACTCTGTCTGTTGGTGTAACTCTGTCTGTTGGTGTAACTCTGTCTGTTGGTGTGACTCTGTCTGTATATGACTCTGTCTGTTGGTGTGACTCTGTCTGTATATGACTCTGTCTGTTGGTGTAACTCTGTCTGTTGGTGTGACTCTGTCTGTATATGACTCTGTCTGTTGGTGTAACTCTGTCTGTTGGTGTAACTCTGTCTGTTGGTGTGACTCTGTCTGTATATGACTCTGTCTGTTGGTGTAACTCTGTCTGTTGGTGTAACTCTGTCTGTTGGTGTGACTCTGTCTGTTGGTGTGACTCTGTCTGTATATGACTCTGTCTGTTGGTGTAACTCTGTCTGTTGGTGTAACTCTGTCTGTTGGTGTAACTCTGTCTGTTGGTGTGACTCTGTCTGTATATGACTCTGTCTGTTGGTGTAACTCTGTCTGTTGGTGTAACTCTGTCTGTATATGACTCTGTCTGTTGGTGTAACTCTGTCTGTTGGTGTAACTCTGTCTGTTGGTGTGACTCTGTCTGTATATGACTCTGTCTGTTGGTGTAACTCTGTCTGTTGGTGTAACTCTGTCTGTATATGACTCTGTCTGTTGATCAGGTCATGTGATCCTGGAGATTCCTGCACTTCCTGTGATGACAGGAAGTGATGTCACTCTGCGCTGTAGAGCCAGAGATAAGAACAGACGAGAGGCTTATTTCTTCAGGGATGGTGTCCGCCTTAGATCTGACCCTGATGAAGAATATAAGATCAGTGGAGTCCAACAGTCTCATGAAAGTTTCTACTCGTGTTTGATTGAGGACTTTGGAGAGTCTCCTCGGAGCCGGCTGAGGGTCAGAGGTCAGGACGCTGACATCAATTCCTGTTTATAGACAGTTTAAAGATATGAACTAACCTGATGACCTGATGATAAACTGATCACTGACCTGAACCTGGTTCTACTCCTTCTCCACAGATCCTCCTCCTCTTCCTTCATCTCCTCCTCCTCCTCTTCCTTCATCTCCTCCTCCTCCTCTTCCTTCATCTCCTCCTCCTCCCTCATCATCTCCTAAACCAGATACTTCCTCCCCTCCTCCCTCCCCTTCTCTCTTCACCCCCCCAGTCATAGCAGCCCTGGTTTCTGTGGTTCCCCTGGTTCTCCTGGTTCTCCTGGTTGTGGTTCTCCTGCAGCGTAGGAGGAAGCAGACAGGTATGAAGGTGTCAGACTCTGATATGTAGTCAGTGTGGGACAGTGTGGTTCTTCAGCTCAGCAGCTGGTCAGCTGACCTGTCCAGACAGTGATGTCATCAGGACAGTCCTTCCTGAGCTCTGAGAAATGTACTGACACTGAACACCCTCCTCTCGTCTACAGGAAGTTCTTCATCTGCTCCTGATGACCTCATCTACGCTGATGTCACCATGAGGCAGGCAGCCAATAGGAGGGGTATGTGTGTGGTTTCTATGGTAACGATGTGGTTTTTACGTGATGTCATCAGACCGATGTTTGATGATCAGTGTGTAACATGTTGAGTTCCTGTATATTCTGTAACCCCTTCCTGTTTACTCCTGATACAACCTGAATACATGTGGTGTCATGTGGTAACACTTTAATATAAGGCACACGAATTATCATGGATTCAGTCACATCAGACTTATTGAATTATAATAGGAATATACAATAATCCACATTATCCCATACATATCAATATATATCTATATATATATATATATATATATATATATATATATCATACATCAATTAATGCAAACTAATGTATGATCATGATCTGCGAGTTATTAAGCATATTCATTTCTTCTTCCCTGTAGCCTACAGGTTAATGAACAGACTCAAAAAACAGAGCACCTGAATTCTACTGACATCCAGATACCATAGTGATCATTAACTAGCCATTAGTTTATCATTGTGTTTCTCAATTTCTATTATTACTAATAAGTATGTATTATTATTTTATTATTACATATGTGTATATACATATATACATATATATATATATATATATATATATATATATATATATATTATATATATATATACACATATATATATATATATATATATATATATATATATATATTCAGACAAACATTCTTTTGATGAAGACACTGTCTACTCTGGATTGAGGACACACACTGCAGGTAACCACACACACACACACACACACACACAGACATACACACACACACACACACACACACACAGACATACACACACACACACACACACACACACACACACACACACACTCAGTGAATCTGTTGTGTGTTTCAGCTCAGCCTGATCCAGAGGTTGTGTATTCATCAGTGAGAGCAGGTGAGTCAGTTCCAGTGTGTGTGTGTGTGTGTGTGTGTGTGTGTATTGTTGCTACTACTAACCCAGACTCTTGTAGCCATGAACTAGCTTAACTTACAGCTAACAGCTAGAACATTGACACTTATGATGTGACAATATTTTTCAAGCTCATAAGACTGATCAGTTTTTTCCACACACCCCCAAAGTGGGCTCCAAACAGGGGATTGAATGACCATTTGACTTGATTGGTCAGTGGCGCAATTTTAGTCAGTCAATTTTAGTTTAGTTTAGTTTAGATTTAGTTGTTTCAAAGTGACCTCTAGTTCTTTCTGAGCACCTGAGAAATTGGTACCATGATCAGTTCAGTTGCTCAGCACCGGTACTCTTCGACACAAAAAACGCTGTATGGCCTTGATGCAGGAATCTGTATCTAATGTGGCTGCCACTTCCAAATGAGTGACTCAGTAGGCAAGTAAATATTACTCCCCCATTGCTTCACATGAGCTCGTCTTCTTTTAACCTCCATCGGTCCAAAATAATCAATGCCCACATGAGAGAAGGGTGGCAAATCAGGAGTTATGCGATCATCTGGTAAGTCAGCCATTTTCTGCTCCTCTAACTTGGATTGCAGGCATCTGTTGAATACGCAAGACCCGATGATCTGTCTGGCAGATGATTTAGCAGAAGTGAGCCAGAACGCCTGGCTGAATCTGGAGTATAGAACATGTCCTGGTCAAAAATTACCCCAAGGTTTCTGACTGTAGCGCCTGTAATGCCGTCCAGAGTAGGTATATTATCAGACAGTTTGTCTCTGACGTGTTTAGGGCCAAGTACAAAAACTTCAGTTTGATTTAGCAGTTATTTTTGCAGTGTTATGTGCTTTTCATGTGTCTTTGTTTTTTTAAGCTCTGAATTCAGACAATCATTACTTTATTGCTTCGGTATGTTTTCCCTGTAGTGTGAAATGAATGATCAGTGGTGCTTTTGTTTTGATAGGTTTGTGTATGATCTGAAAAAAGTGTTAGATAAAACTGTTTTGAGCTGATTGTTTGATTTTGAAAGAAGAGTCAGTGTTTACAGTTTTGAGAAAAGCTTAAAAGGTTTCAAGAAATGTGTTTTAGCATTTGTGAAAAACCGTAATGTTCTAGTCAAGTGATAAGATCTCATCATCAAGTTAATCATCAACATGACCAGAGCAGAGGACTCAGTGATGGGTGTCTACTCTGTCTGCTCTCTCTGTCTCACAGGAAGTGATAAGGTCACTTATGGTCAGGTGGTCATCAAAGGTCAGAGGGCTGCTGGAAGGAGGACTGGTAACCATGACAACACTAACACACACACACACACACACACACACACACACCCAGAGGACTCAGTGAATCTGTTGTGTGTTTCAGCTCAGCCTGATCCAGAGGTTGTGTATTCATCAGTGAGAGCAGGTGAGTCAGTTCCAGTGTGTGTGTGTGTGTGTGTGTGTGTGTGTGTGTGTGTGTGTGTAACCAGTTGTTCTGTGTTTTCACAGGAAAGTGAGGACAGAAGACAGTTCACCCCTGCAGCTGTTGTGTTGATCTGTCAGTGTGTAGTTAGTGTGATGGCTGTCTGAGCCTCCAGCTGTCTGCTGTCAGGTGACTGAGAGAGGAAGACGTCACTCATGTCCACACTGAACACTGCTGAGTTCTCCACCATCTCCTCTCAGAGGTTCTATACTGACACCTTCCATCTCACCAGCCAACGAGTCCTGGATCATGGCCTGCCAGGGACCCAGAGCCAACTACTGCACTCATGTTTATTTTCAATCTCACCTTCAAACATCAAACTGCTTTTTAACTCTTGAATTAAAACTATCTCCATCTGCTATAAACTGCTCTGTCCAGGACAACAGAGTCCAACTGCTCCACCTGATGGTCTCTACAGTCCTCACTAACACCAGGACAGTGGAGCACATCACACCGCTCCTTAAATCACTGCTTAAATGCTATTTTAATGTCATCTTAATGTTATATTTTAATGTATTTCCATGCATTTGCAAAGCACTTTGAATTGCCCTGTATCTGAATGGTGCTGTACAAATAAACTTGCCTTGCTAACAGACCACTTGGTGGCTCCTCACCAGCAGATGAAATGACACCAGATTTTGTACAGACATTACTGGTCCTAAGAGGATGAGCACTTCTGTGAGTAACATGTCTCAACAACAGTGGATGGATTACCAGGACATTTAGTGTTTTGCAGTTGTTTGGTCATAAACCATCAGTCTCAGCTGCGTGTATTTGTTCTTTTAATAGGTAATTGTTCAACAATTAAAACATTTTTAGGACAAGAGTTCATCAGTCATTGTGTTTTTTTCCAACATGTGCAGTCAGGTTTAATGATGTTGTAAATGAATGGTGAACAGGCTCCTTCATTAAAGTTTGATTTTGAAAGTTCAGGCTCTACATCCTGTAAAGATGTTTTTAATCAAAGGATCTTCAACAGTTTCCAGTTCACTCCAGAGTCCACTCAGTTCCCCAGGCTGGTGCTCATGATCTCATACTGCCACCTAGTGGTCACTGAGGTCAACTGCTCCGTGGCTTGAACACATTTATTGAGTCAATCAAACTTGGTAAAACTATAAACAGTTTTAACCTTGCTAGAAAGTAGTTGTGTATCATTCTCTTTTTCACTCACTAAAAAACACTGCATTGAAGAAGTTGAACATTATTTCAGCACAGGTGTCATAGTTTACAGTTCTTTAGTTTGTTTGTTTTTTACAATTGCTGACGTAAGACGTTTAAAACTGGAGTCATTTTCTCAAACCACTTAACACAAAACATCTGATATATCCTGCAAAATGAAGCACTGTATTCAAAAACACATACATAAACTCTTATCAAATCAAACTTCTGAACCAAATGGCTATCACCTCATTGTTGCCCAACCAACTTTGTGTTTCTTGTGACTGCTGCCACTCTTATTTCAGAAGTTGTCTCAATGGCCCTCATTTATCAATCTTGCGTGAAAACAGGCGCAGATCTGAGCGCAGAATTGGTCGTACGATAGGATCCACGTGTGATTCATGAAACATTCGTATCTGACCAATCCCAGCGTACGAATGATCGGCTCTTGATAAATGCGGCGGCTGAAATCGATCGTCATTAACATGTTACGCCCTTAAATATTCCTGGTTCGGAGGCCCCGCCCACTAAGGTCAAACATGGAGAGAAGAGTTACTGGCAAAAAACGAAACTTTTCAGAGATGGAGATCGACATCCTGACATCCGAGGTGGCGCAAAATAAGGATGTGCTTTTTGTCAGTCTGAAGAGCGGGATCACAGGAGCTCATAAAACCGCTGTGTGGAAGAGGGAGACGGAGGCAGTCAACAGCGTTGCCATAGAGGAACGGACTCCGGCTGAGGTTTGAATACAAGTCAATAATTTAACCTATGCCTAACGATTTAAATGAATCGTTATTCATCCTGCAGCCTAAAAGCTTATGCCTGCTACTTGATTAAGACAATTCTTTACATTTAGGTCAAGAAAAAGTGGTCTGATTTAAAGCTGGCCACCAAAAAGCGGGTTACTGCACTAAAGCGCAACATCAGGCAGACTGGAGGAGGCCAACCAGACTCCAGCCTGATCTTGACGGGGACAGAGGAGAAAATTGCCTCGTTGATTGGGTCCGAGTCGATCTCGGGCATAAGTGGTGGAGGAGACACAGACGCACTCGCGTCAGAGCCAGAGCAGAATGGTAACTACCCCCTTTTGCTTGCATTGTAAAATCTATCGCACTCTGACTGTACACAACTTCTTACAAATAATTAGGCTTACGCATGTTACATGGGTATACATGTTTATTGTATTTTTAAATGTTTCAGAGCCAGGCACCAGCGGTATGTCGGCCAGGTCTCCTCCCCAGACTGGTCCCACTGCTGCCAAGAGTGAGCGCGTGCCCTCTGCCCCCCGTGCTGCGCCAAGACCAAACATCGTCACGGCATGTATTTATTTATTGACCTCAGTTGTCGGCGCACTTGAGGCAATAAATAACACATTAAAAGAAATTAATGACACTCTAAAAAAGCCATAATAAAATGTTTAAATGACTAAATGTTGTCCATTGTCTGTGTTTAGTATGACTTTAGCCAATTTCACCTAGAATACTTTACATTACTGATTAAATACTGCAGAGCATTTGCATGAGTTTAAGGTATACTTTACGTTTTAAAAGCGATGAATGAGGTCCTGTCTCCTCCGTATAGCCCCCAGTGGAGGCTGCACTGGCCGAGGTTCCATGGGCATTGGCTCATCTGGCTGCACCGGCACATCAAAAGGCAAACCGTTCACTAATGCAATGTTGTGCAAAACTGAACAGGCCATAATAATGTCGCACACTTCTTCTGCGGTATACAATAGCGTTCCTCCTGCTGGTCCGAGACAGAGCCACCTGCCCTTCAGCAACCCGAAGCAGCGCTCCACAGTGACCCGTGTGCGTGTGTGCGCACTATTGAATCTGCGTTCCTGCTCTGTAGCAGGGTTAGCCAGCGGGGTTATAAGGTATTCCGTGAGAGGATAACCCTTGTCACCTAGAAGAACCACACCACAATGTTAATTATCTGACACCTTGTTTAGTTAATGCAATTTATCTAGGGTAGTTACCTACCGAGGAGATGAGTTTGGCTCTGCAGCGCCGCCTCCTGCAGCCGCGCGCCAACACAGCTGTTCTGAAAAATAAAAGAATCGTGTGTCCCACCTGCCCACCACGTTTAAAAGTGATAGCTTGGCATCACAAATCACCTGTACATTTATAGAGTGGTAGTTTTTGCGATTGATGAATGCGTAATCATTCATGAATGGTTCCTTCAGACGCACGAGTGCAATCAACTGCAACGTCTGACACGCGCGTATTGTTCCTCCAAAACCAGTAAATCTGCCATCGTTATGATTTGATAACTGTCAAAGCATCTGTTTAAATAAGGGAGTGAGTAAACATCTGACCAACCACAGTGCAACAATGATTATCTCACCAGATGCTTTTAATTGTTGTTCCAGTTGTGTCACACCCATCGGAAAAAACAAAAAACAATTACACAATTTTGCCATGAGTTCATTTGCAAACACACATTTCTGCTTGTATTTATTATTGTTTCAAAATTTAATGTGCAATAATTAGATGTCATGTCAGGCTGTTCAGCCTCATATTGTTTTATTGTACAAAAAAGTGGTATCAGTAAAAAACGTGGGCTTTTTTTAATCTTGTTTTATTCGTTTTAAGAATCCGTTTTGATCTGTTCTAAATATGTGACTGTTTATGCTGATGACAGCTGAGGTTTGTTTAATAATGATTTTCAGACTAAGCCAGATTTTGCTGGACGTCTCACTTCTGCGTGTAATGGAGTAGAATATACCTGGTTAAATTATGGCAAAAGTGGTCCAACAGTGCCATTCACTGGTGCAGAGTGGTATGTGTGGGTTACCACTAGAAAGACAGAGCTATGAGGAATGCATGGTGGTGTTTTGCATTTTCTTCTGGTCTGGATACTTATCAATTTTGTGATATTTATTTATTTTGTATTTTACCGTGTAATCTGCTTATAACAACCATAGTTAACTGGCATGAACCTAATTTGTGATCTGTCTGGTCCCTAAGATGATATTGTGATCATCTTATATCTGGTATATTAAACTAGCATACTTATTTACACTTGCTCCATGTGTTATCCAAACTTATCCTGAGACCAATGCTGACTTCCCCTCGTCATTCCACTGTCATACTGTGTTGCAGGAGTTTACTCCAACACAGGAACCTATAATCCACCTGGTTGTCCGTGGTGTGTAGAGGTCGCAGTGGACCATGATGATTATGATCCACCAAAGTGACATCTGAAACATGTGTCTGTCTTTCACCTGGTCCTCTTTGTTCTCTTCCTCTTCCTCTTCCTCTTCCTCTCAGTTTCGCTGCTTCCGTGTTTGGTGCCTTTGTTTAAGATATGGTTTCAAAAGTTAAGATTTAAGCATTCACTTTTAGTGAGGAAGAAAACTGTATTATAAACGCTTTTATTGTGAAGGTCTCCCCGGAACTTCCTTATCCATCTTCACACACTTCCGGTTAAAATCGAAAGTAAACTTCTGTTGGTGCGTCAGAGGAAAGTCCCGCCAGTCCGGTGGGTTCAGGAAGAAGCGGGAACAACGGGAGTGTACTTTGTAGTTTTAGACAAGAAGAAGATGAAGATGAAGATGAAGATGTTCGTGATGTTAGCGAAGCTGCTGTACGGTAAGACACACACACACACACACACACGCACACACACACGGACACACACACGGACACGGACACTGGCAGTGAGCGCCATGTTTGGGCGGATTCCCGCCGTTTGAACCGTTAGATTATCTTATATTGTGTGTGTGTGTTAAACTGTGATCAATTAACATTGATGATCTATTGATCAGTTCGAGCTCTTCTCCTCCCCTCGGTGTAACATCTCTTTGGATTTGAACTGGGACAATCAGACACCAACCAGCTGATTTTACCTTTACCTTATCCATACTCTTATTGATCAGGCTCACACTGTCACTGGGTCTTTTTTCAAAGAATAAATTCATTCTTTATTTTAAATTCTTGAAGGACATGTCACTGTTCTTTGTTTTTTGTTTTTTTTATTCGTATTTTTCAATAAAGGAGTGAAAGAGAAAGTACATATCATTTATTGTGTGTTTTTTTTGTTTGGTTTTTTACTGTGGTATCGAAATAGGTATTGAGAATCATGGAATTTCAATGGTAATGGTATCCACTACTAAATTTCTGGTATCGTGACATCCCTATCTCAGACTCACTTCCCCGTCCAGCCAGAAAACTCTCCTCATGTGTGACGTAGGTGAGGACGTGTGTGTGTTTGTGTCTGGAGTGGAGGGAACTGGAAAGTGCTCTACCAGTCTTTTTTCTATAACACACTTTACGTACTTATATAGGCAACATGTAACCAGTATTTTATTGACTCCATTCCGTATATATGTGTATGTATACCTGTATTTGTTCATTAAAATCCAAAGGAAACTTAAAAGGTGACTAGTTTGGATCCATAATTAGCCTTACTAGCCTCAGCTCCTCCATGGTCACCATCCTACTTTCTCTTCCTAACACACACCCCCACTGCCGTGTCAGCACATTTCTGGATGTATGACCCACATCACATGAGTCTGGACTGATGGCTTCAATTTTTTTTGTGTGTCTGTTTGTGTCCTCACAGTTTCCCAGCATGCCTTGGGTGTAGAGATAAAGGTGTATCAGGGGACGGAGTCTGTCCTGCTGCCCTGTCAGGGGAATGTCTCTGCCTCCAACACTGTGGTGTGGAGCCGTGAAGAGCTTGTTTTGAAGATTGTTCATAAATATCAGCAGAGCGGAGACGACCTCAAAAACCAGAACCAGGAGTACAGAGACCGGACGTCCATGAGGACGGACGCTCTGCAGACCGGAGACCTCAGCCTCACTCTGAGAAGACCCACCATCAGGGACAGCAGCACCTACACCTGCACCGTCAGAGAGGGTTTTAACACAAAAAGCCAGGAAGAAGTAGAACTAACGGTCACAGGTCAGTGATGTAGATACAGGTCACAGGTCAAAGGTCACAGGTCAGTGATGTAGATACAGGTCAGAGGAGAAGAGGACACAGTTTGTGTTGTTTTAAAGTTTAAGTTTATTCTTATTTACTTAGTTCAACATTTTAATCTCATGTTGTTTGTGTCGACTACAGAACCTCCTCCTCCAGTCTGGCCCTGGGTTCTCGTAGGTCTCCTGCCTGTTACTGCTGCTGTTGCTGCTGCTGGTGGTGCTGCTGCTGGTTTCTTCATGTATAAAAGGAAGAAGGACAGAGAAGGTCTGTGTCTTACAGTGTGTGTGTGTGTGTGTTACAGTGTGTGTGTGTGTGTGTGTGTGTGATAATGGATTTTTGGGGCCGATTCCAATACCGATATTAGGGAAGAAATTCCAATATCAATATATCGGCCGATATATATAATATATAATATATACTAAAGATAAAGGCAATTCTAACAGCAAACAATGTGGTAATGTTGTAATGTGTTGTTTGGGACAAATCTATAAATGAACAAACCCCCCTCAGTCCCACAGTCTTTATTACTGCCAATCCAACAGCAGTAGGTTATAACGCACGACGCTCAGCTTTTCTTGGTAAATGCTGCCAGTAGTGCTGAACACCTTCTCACCTGGCACAGGAGAGGGTGGACAGGAGAGATAACTTCAGAGAGAGAGAGCATGCCGTGCAACAGTGTCGTGAACTATCACGAGAGTTAACGATGTTCATGTTCATTAGTTACAAATGGATTAATTCCACCGTTCACCAAAAAATTAGCACGTTCAGTGCTTTATAATCCATGCTTCAGCTTTGTTCCAAACCATAATATAACATGCTCACACATTAGCTTCCACCTAACTGACAAGGTATTAAAGTAGGTTACGTGGTTAGCTAGCAGGCTAATGTATGGTAAGCCTGAGTGACATGACGGTTGTCACAGGAGGGTTAAATATGAGGACGTTGTAACCTTGTAACGTTAGGTAACTAGGTAACAACATCACTCTCAACAGACTCACGCCACCGTCATCAGCTGAGCTGCAGAAAGATGCTCTGATGCTTATCTTTCAATCCGCTCTGTAGCTGACAAATTATAGCGTTAGCTGGCTAGCTATTAGCTAACTTACCTTGCTTACATAGCAAACAAGTGACAAGCATGAGTGACATGGCGGTTGTCAGGGACAGAGTTATAATTGGATTATATTGAAAAGGGAAAATGATGGGGTCATGTTTTTTAACTTTGCAGGATGTATTTCACAAACTACTTAACAACTTACCGTGAAGACACACAAACACACCCGTCTGCTCAGCTGTGATGTGCACCCTCCCTCAGACTGTGCTGAGAGAGGATTGTAGCGTCTAGCGACAGCTCACGTTTCCCATCATGCCCGCCTAATGCTGGACTGGATACTTGAAGTTTGCTGATTGATTTTCCAAAATGCAAATGTAACTTTTTGTTAGTGTTTGTAGTTCATGTGTCTGTTCAGAACGTGGTGATTTATGCTGGTAATAGTTGTTTTTGTGCTGGTTTATAAACTTTATAGTAAAAGCAGAAGTAAGGTGGTTGTTGCATGTCTTCACTGGGATGATTGGCCGGTTTAAGTAGAGGTATCAGAGGGCTGCCTTACGCAAAAATGTCACACCCTGTTGGCAAGTTCATGAAATGACACAATTTAAGACCTGACCCGAGCGATTCCACTGCATCGCTTCTTAATAAAAGTATTCATATCTGGGTAAATCGGTACCAGCGCCGATACCAATATATCTGTGACAGGCCAATATCTGCCAATAAACTGGGTCTACGAGCTCTAATCTGTTCTCTAAGTTTTATTAGTGAAGAAGCTCATGAAGTCACTGCTGCTGAGGGTCAGAGGAAGCTGTGACAGAGCTGAACACACACCTGGGCAGGTTCTTCTTTCCTCCTGTTCACCTGGATAACACACACACACACACACACACACACACACACAAACAATATGCTCAATCACTCATTCCCTTTCAGAGACAGTGGATAAGGTTGGGTCCTGTTATTATTGATAAGTTATTGATAAGTTATAATCAGTGGACACCAATCACTAACACCTACAGCAGATATTTCACTTCACACAGTCACACGAAGTGAATTCTGCTGCTGCCTGAGCAGATGATCATGTGGTGTGTTGTATCTCAGTCAAACAGGTGAAGGAGGGGGAGGAGTCTGTCCAGCTGCCCTTCAAGACCACACCTCACCTGTCTGGAGACATCAGAGTGGAGTGGATAGACCACCACTACAATAAGGTCCATGTGTATCAGAACGGTTCTGACAGACCTGAAGAACAGAACCAGGTTTACAGAGACCGAACAGAGATGAAGAAAGATCCACTGAGAACTGGAGACCTCAGTCTGACCCTGAAACACCCCACAGAGAAAGACACAGGATGCTACACCTGTAGAGTCTACAAGGACAGAGACTTCCTGAGAGGGACAGCAGTGAGTCTCAGGGTCAAAGGTCAGTGTTTTTATTTGTTTCTGGTTGTTTGTTTGTCTCTGGTTGTTTGTCTCTGGTTGTTTGTCTCTGGCTGTTTGTCTCTGGTTGTTTGTCTCTGTCTCATTGTCTCTGTCTCCTCCACAGGGAGAAATCAGGACATGAGGAACAGAAGTGACAACGCTGAGTCGACTCGAATGATGGATGTTCCTGCTGTCTGATGGTCTGCTGATCAATCAGATTGATGTATTGATGCTGCAGCGCTGTGGGTGGAGCTTGTGTTTAATTGATGAATCAGATCATTTCTGCAGATGATCAATAAGAATGTGACTTTCTTTCAGGTCACAGTTCATATATATAATATATCAGTGTTGCTGCTCTGCTTCATATTTACTCTGTTCACTCAGATCTACATCATATAGATCTACATCATATAGATCTGGATCACATAGATCTAAATCATATAGATTTGGGTCACAGATTTGGATCCTACAGATCTACATCATGTTTTTACATATAGATGTGGATCATACAGATCTGCATCATATAGATCTGGATCATATAGATCCGGACAGGTCACAGTCCCTGCTCATCAGTTGTGGGCGTGGCCTGTCCGAGCCGTGTCACAGCCGCTGTGACGATGTCACGCCACATGTACATACGTATATTCCATATGATAAACTTCCTGTGCTCATTCATTGTATGTTCCAGTGAAGCTGGACCACTGCTTCTTATCGTATCTCCTTTAGGAAACACTGGAGCTTCCTTTACCAAATGAAAGGAGACATGCCGTCCCACAATCCCTTGCTGCAGCAACATTTAAAATACAGCAGAGCCACACAGATGTAGAAACAACAGAGCAGCTGTTTCCTGTCTGATGGACTGAAACTTCTGTAAATATAAATTCATTGTCTTCAGTCAGGAGTCATCATGAAGAACAAGCATCATCTTCATCATAATAATCTATATATAAATGTCGCTCAGTGCTTTAACAGATGAATGTTCTCCACTTAGAAATGTATAAAGTCTGTATAAGAATATCTCACTCTCACCTCTGCTCACTTATTTTTATTGAATTAATGTTTTAGACGCTCAACTGTTTCGACTTATATATTCATGTTTCCTTATGTTAAACTTTCAGTCCTGTGTGTGTGTGTGTGTGCGTGTGTGTGTGTGTGTGTGTTGTTTGTCTTGTTTCTTGATGAATCCTCCTTCACGTCTCTGACCTCATGACCTCTCCCTGGAGGTGGAGGAGACAGGTGAGAGGAGGTGTCTCTGACTCCTCCTCCTCAGCCCAGGAGTCAGCTGGTCCCAGGAGAACAAACCAAAGACAGACTTTGACCATGATCAGTGCCTTGTTTATCCTGAGTGAGAAATTAATTTGACTGATTTTGATTTTTTTATTGACATGAACTTTGACACCTTTTCTATCCTGTGAGACTCTGTACTCCGCTTGCTGTGCTGAATAAAACCAAGTAGATGTACTGATCTACTGAAAAGACAGAGTCCTCTTCATCTGTCTGCTCCTGTCCCTCACTGACCCCAGGCCACGCCCCCTTGTTACCTGTCAGTCCAACCTGTTGACCTGTGTCCCTCAACGGAGGACAGAGGACAGGGCGTCAGGTTAAATGTCAGGGTGAAACCTGGAGTGAGGGGCAGAGCTGCCTCAGTCTGTCAAACAGCTGATCAGTCTGTCAGTCAACTGATCAATACGTCAGAGTCTCAGTCATCTGATCAGTTGAGAGAGAGGTCAGAGGTCAGCCGCCATCTTGGTGTCAGTACAGGCTAATGTTTACATGCTAGCAGGTGCTAGCTCCCACAGACATAAAGAGGTCGCTGCCATGTAAAGAAGCGCAGGTAAACAGGAGCTGCAGTTTCTGTGGATAAAAAGATCAATAACATTAATATTTATCAATAAATGAGTCGTTTCTATATTCAGGGTTTATGATCCATGTGCAGTGAAAATAAAAGTTTGGTCTGTAGTTTCTCTGTGATCACTGTTTCCAGGAGCTTGTATCATCGTTAGGTTTAGATGAACTGGATTACTGCCATGGTGGAAAATAATTCACTGTCATGAAGAGTTATTAAAACTCACTTCACCACATTAAACTATTGACGTCACATGTGATATTTACTGCTCTGACTCCGTCTGGGAGCTGAGGAGAGAGAGAGAGAGAGAGAGGTTAACACAGATAATATGCTGCTACTATAATATTATAACATTATATTACACCTCATTGTGATAATAATAATAAGATACACATATATATTGTTTACCACATCTCACTCCCTCACGTTCCTCCTTTATCTCACTCCATTGATTTTATTTAATTGATTTTACTGTAGTTTTAATAATTCCTGCTGACAGTGAATTATCTTCCACCATGTAGTTTTATTCACTTCATGTAAAGGATGATGTAAGCTGCTCGTGGAAACAGTGATTACAACCATCACGCAGAGACGCCGCAACGGGGCAATTGCCTAGGGCCCCGAGCTGAAGGGGGCCCCCGAGGGACGGCTGACGTGATTTGACAAAATAATGGAACTGCTTTAGACGCTGCAACGACAACGTGTCGGAAATGCCCCGCACAGGGCCCTTTCAGAGTTGTCACTGGCTAGTTGCTAGTAGGGGGCCCCGACGGACGGCTGCTATCGCTCCATATCAGCGACACAACTTGAAACCTCCGTAGACACTGCAATGACACGTCGGGAATCTCCCTAATGGGGCCCCCCTACTAGCCCTCATCGACGTGCGGTCCCGGTCAATCACACATGGAAAAATGAAGCGAGCATATCTCTGTGGGAACATGAAAATAAAAAACAAAACAAGAAGAGGATGAAAAGAAAAAGCGTGACCGTGGTAAGTAGGAATGTGTAAGCTCTGTGTGTTACATTATTAAAAAGTAGTGTTGCCAGCCAGCCTGCCACTGTATCCCAAACTCCCAGTCATCCACCAACAACAAATAAGTTTACTGACATTAAAGTCCGTGTAAAGTCAATTCAGCCATTTTCATCTAAACACATTCATAGCCACACAACAAGTTAGTCCTTTGCTGCCAATGTCAATTATATTTTCTCCCAGAATAAAGCATTTGTTGTCAAATGTTAAAACTGATACCAGCATCAATTGTGCTGTCAGTTTAGTCTAAACTGGTGCTAATTTGTATTTGGAATTATGTTTTTTAAATGTGAGCTGCTGGACAACTGAATTTCCCTTCCGGGATAAATAAAGTATATCCTATCATATCCTATATATCCATACATTTTATGCTATAGCCTAAATGTTACATTAAATAAAATGTTAACATGAAGCATTAAAGTTGTTACTGTAAATGGATGTTCATTAATTATTCCATACAGATCTCAAATGTTGTGTTTGTGTAGCATCTACAGTTCTTTACTTTACAGAGGCCAACCAAATACATTGTGCTCTTTTCTTTTTTCTTCCTCAAGGTGCTTTGTTGAAGTTTTTTGGCCCAAAACAACAACAACAACAACAACAACAACAACAGCAACAACAACAACAACAACAACAACAACAGCAGCAGCAGCAGCAGCAGCAGCAAAGTAAGAACTTATTTAGTTTCCGTTTTAAAGTTAAGAAGTTAAGAGCCAGGAGAGGCTCACAGGACTGGCACTGACATGGTGGCTGCAGAAGCTGCAGAAGCTGCAGAAGCTGCAGAAGCTGCAGAAGCTGCAGAAGCTGCAGAAGCTGCAGAAGCTGCAGAAGCTGCAGATTTAAGAAAAAAAAGGAACTACTATTGGACTGTGGATATAAGACCAAGGTGTCACAGCAAGTTTTAAGTTCTTCCTTCCCACTTCAATTCCTTGTTTGTTTGTTTTTTTGCTTGGTTGCTTTTTTTCATTCTGAAAATTTTGCAGTTATGTTTGTTTTTCTGTTATTTATATATTGTATGTAAAGTTTGCATTCAGATAGTTATGTTATTTATTATTTATTTTATATGATAATTGTTTAATAAAAGATTTCTTTACTGATCGGTAGTCCTGGACTTCTTTCATCATGATTCTGGGGGGGCCCCGTGGTCCTTCTTGCCTAGGGCCCCCAGGGGTCTAGAAACGCCCCTGTTTGGCACACCTGTTGAACATGGCGGCGACGATGACGTATCGCAGCAACGGGCTGAAGCTCTGTGTGTACATGTCCATGTTAGCTCCGGTGCAATCGCTCTGTGTGTGTTTCCTGATGGAGGACAGTGCTCTGGACTAATGACGTCACTGGACCAGACCGTGTTTCCCGCCGGCGATGAGACGCCAGGTGAGGTGTGTCAACTTGTTGTTGTTGCTCTGTCAGAGGCTTTGGTCGCTCCTGCGGGAAGCGCGAGGACACACGTACACGGTGGAGACGGAGTGTTAGCTGAGAGGCTAGACAGGTGAAGCTAGCTCACAGAGACAGGTGAAGCTAGCTCACAGAGACAGGTGAAGCTAGTTCACAGAGACAGGTGAAGCTAGCTCACAGAGACAGGTGAAGCTAGCTCACAGAGACAGGTGAAGCTAGCTCACAGAGACAGGTGAAGCTAGTTCACAGAGACAGGTGAAGCTAGTTCACAGAGACAGGTGTAGCTAGTTCACAGGAACAAGTGAAGCTAGCTCACAGGGACAGGTGAAGCTAGCTCACAGAGACAGGTGAAGCTAGTTCACAGAGACAGGTGAAGCTAGCTCACAGGAACAGGTGAAGCTAGCTCACAGGAACAGGTGAAGCTAGCTCACAGAGACAGGTGAAGCTAGCTCACAGAGACAGGTGAAGCTAGTTCACAGGGACAGGTGAAGCTAGCTCACAGGGACAGGTGAAGCTAGCTCACAGGAACAGGTGAAGCTAGCTCACAGGAACAGGTGAAGCTAGCTCACAGAGACAGGTGAAGCTAGCTCACAGAGACAGGTGAAGCTAGCTCACAGGGACAGGTGAAGCTAGCTCACAGAGACAGGTGAAGCTAGTTCACAGAGACAGGTGAAGTTAGCTCACAGGGACAGGTGAAGCTAGCTCACAGGAACAGGTGAAGCTAGCTCACAGAGACAGGTGAAGCTAGTTCACAGGAACAGGTGAAGCTAGCTCACAGGAACAGGTGAAGCTAGCTCACAGGAACAGGTGAAGCTAGCTCACAGGAACAGGTGAAGCTAGCTCACAGGAACAGGTGAAGCTAGCTCACAGGAACAGGTGAAGCTAGCTCACAGGAACAGGTGAAGCTAGCTCACAGAGACAGGTGAAGCTAGTTCACAGAGACAGCTGAAGCTAGCTCACAGAGACAGCTGAAGCTAGCTCACAGGAACAGGTGAAGCTAGCTCACAGGAACAGGTGTAGCTAGTTCACAGGAACAGGTGAAGCTAGCTCACAGGAACAGGTGTAGCTAGTTCACAGGAACAGGTGAAGCTAGCTCACAGGGACAGGTGAAGCTAGCTCACAGAGACAGGTGAAGCTAGCTCACAGAGACAGGTGAAGCTAGCTCACAGAGACAGGTGAAGCTAGCTCACAGGAACAGGTGAAGCTAGCTCACAGGAACAGGTGAAGCTAGCTCACAGAGACAGGTGAAGCTAGTTCACAGAGACAGGTGAAGCTAGCTCACAGGAACAGGTGAAGCTAGTTCACAGAGACAGCTGAAGCTAGTTCACAGAGACAGAAACAGGTGAAACACATCAGAATCTATAGATGTAGATGAAACAGATCAGTCTCTTTAGATGTAGGTGATGTTGAGCAGGTTGTAATGTGGTATCTGTCCAGCAGAGGGCAGCATCTCATTACTGACCTGTGTCCTTCACTCGTTTCAACTTCCAGCCTTCTTTCCTCCACCTCCACCGCCGCCATGTTTTTTTCTGCCCCCACTGAACATCCGTCAACAAGGACTCAAGAGCATCGAGGAGGCTCCACTGTCAGGACTGGTCAGCCAGACCTGATCCACCAGGGTCCATGAGGATCCACCAGGATCCACCAGGGTCCACCAGGGTCCATGAGGATCCACCAGGGTCCACCAGGGTCCACGAGGATCCACCAGGGTCCACGACTGGTAAGTAAACAGCTGCTAATGCTAATGTTAGCTATGTAGCCATAGCAACAACGTACAGCTCCTTTAAATTGAAGGGATGGGGGACAGAGACCTGGATGTCCTGGTTTGGATCCTCCTCAGTCTGTGGCTCAGCCTCCACATGAGGAGCGCTTGTTTTATCCACCCTGAACTGCACAGCCCCCACACCTCCTCATCACACGAATCAAACACACCCCTCTGTTCAAACGAGTGTGTGAGTGTGATTAGCTGGAGCTCTGCAGCCTCGGTCAACAGTTTAAAATAATATTAGCCTAACTAACACACACACTCTCTCTCTCTGTCTCTCTCTCTCTCTGTCTCTCTCTATCTTTCTCTCTGTCTCTGTTTGGAGGCTGTTTCCTACCTTCCCTCCAGTCGAACTGCAGAGTCACTGTTCAGAGACTGTCGAGTCCAGGTGAGTCCAGGTGAGTCACCTAGTTGTCCGGTTACTAAGGCACACAACACAACAACACACACTCCTGCCTGGATCAGACTAACTCCTGGATTTTTCACTGTGACTGGAAGTAGAAACTCAGATCGACTCCAACAGCAGAAACATCTGGAAATATTCCGTGTGTGTGTGTGTGTGTGTGTGTGTGTGTGTTTCTGCCAATCTGGTTTCTATAATAAAAACACACACTTAGCTGCTGTCTGTGTCAGCATCAGACCTTCAACTTTAACTTAACTCTCTCTCTCTGTCTCTCTCTCTCTCTCTCTCTCTCTCTCTCTCTCTCCTCATTCCTTCATTCCTGCTCTAACTCGTCCCAGATGTCGGAGGATCAGAGGAGGGAAAGCGAGACATGAAATGGGGGTGGATGTGACATGTGTAGACAGCAGCCATCTTACACGTCCTGTGTGTGTGTGTGTGTGTGTGTGTGTGTGTGTGTGTGTGTGTGTGTTCTGTCTGTGTGATGTAGATCTAGAGTCCTCCATCTGAGCACGATACAACACGTCTGTCTGTCTGTCTGTCTGTCTGTCTGTCTGTCTGTGTGAGGGGAGTATCGTCTCTCCATCCATCCATCACTGATAAACGAGTGTGTGTGTAACAGAGAAGAAGAGACTGAGAGACAGTGTTCACAGGTGTGTTCACAGTTGAGCTGCAGGTGAGGCAGGTGCTGCTGTTTCGTGCTAAGATGTTAGCAGGTAAAGCTACATATAAAGTTAGTGTTCTAAGTGAGAGAGGATTATTAACCTGCAGGACGTTCTCGGCTGCTGCAGCTCTCAGGTGTCTCAGGACCAGGTGTAGATTTTAGATAAAGACATGTTAACTGCAGCTGGATACAGGCGGGATCTGAACCTGTAACCTCTGAGTTATAAAGGTGAAAATGAGCAACATTAAAAATTCCCCCAAAAAACGAAACATGGTCTTTCTTCACGTCTTTTGAAGAATGGTCTTAAAGTGAGACTCGGAGCTACAGCAGCTCTCACACAGAATCATTCTCTCAAGACTTCTTCCTTCAGATTCCTGATTTCATTTCATTTGCAGTAACTGCTGGTTTCTCTGTAACAGAAAGATCTTCTGTTCGCTCTGGTTCAGATCAGGTATCAGATCAGGTATCAGATCCACCTGTCACATTATAATTAACATGTATTTTTCTCCTGAGGCTTTTTAAATAAGTTCATGTTCAAACAGGATTTTAACCTGCTGAGCTACAGCAGCTCTCACAGAGGAGGAGCAGATCCAGAATTTAGGTTTTGACTGTTTGTAGTTTGTTTTCTCTCCAGTTTAACAGTGACTCCTCTCTTGTTGCTACTGGTAACCAGTCCTGAACACGGCTGAATGATAAACACAGGGTTTAATTTAATGTCCGAACAGTTAAATCTTCATAATGAATCTGCATCCACTGGTTTGTTGTTTGGATGCTAATGCTAATGCTAAAATAAGAGTAGAGCCTGAGGCCTCTGTGTGTAACACCTTCATCAGTATCGGGTTAACGAAGGAGCCAGACAACTAAACATGATGATGGTTGAATTATCTATTATCTTTCTGAAAGGCATCATGGGAAACGTAGGAAACCGCCGTCTGGAACAGCGGCGGGGTCAGGAGACAGTGGAGCGACATCACTTCCTCTCTGCAGCTGGAATGTGCCGACTGGGAGGAGCGCACAGGAAGAGGAAGTGGAGCCTCCTACCGCCGCTGCAGGGAGAGGTCAGAGGTCACACAACGGTATCGGGGTCTCACCTTTCAGCCCGTTACCATGGAGACAAAACCAAGAGAGGTGGGGAGGGTCTGAATCACTTCCAGATGTGTGTGCGTTTGTGTTTCTGCCAATTATGTGTGTTTGTGTTAATCTGAACATGGGAACATATCAACGCTGTAAACATCCCACACACACACACACACACACACACACACACACACACACCTCCGGACTGAGAGCTCGTCAGAAATAGTTTCCAGAGTGGATCAATTAGACGATCCTGCTGGATGGAAAACATATGGAAGTTCAATAACATCAAAATGACTGAGCTGATTCTTAAAGGATCAGTCCACAGTTATTCTATATCTGTCTATAACTGATCCCATGTGCCGACCCAGACCCAGACCCAGACCCAGACCCAGACCCAGACCCAGACCCAGACCAGGATCCGGTCCTCAGATAGAAGAACATGAGTCTTCATCATCATTATTATTGATGAGTGAGACGTTGGTCCAGACACTGAGCAGACACATGGAGACGGAGGATTGAAGCTGTGACACTTAAACATATATGTTGTTGTTGTTTTTAATCTGATGTGATTCATTAATCATGTAAAAACATATTTAAATATTTGGATGTAAGTTTCAAACCCACAACGTCAAAACAAGGAGACGTCCTGTAGCTGCTGGAGTGTTAACTCTGAGAGACTGTCTATCTGTCTATCTGTCTGCCTGTCTGTCTGCCTCTCTTTCCATCTGTTCGTCTGTCTGCCTGTCTGTCTCTCTGCCTCTCTGTCTGTCTGTCTGCCTGTCTGTCTCTCTGCCTCTCTGTCTGTCTCTCTGCCTGTCTCTCTGCCACACACACAGGATCTTGTTCTCAGTTTTCTGAAGGTTGTAACTCAGTGTGTGTGTGTGTGTGTGTGTGTGTGTGTGTGTGTGTGTGTGTGTGTGTGTGTGTGTGTGTGTGTGTGTGTGTGTGTGAGGTCATTACTGGGTCAGGATGGGGGAAGTGAGGTGTCAGCCAATCAGCTGACAGATAACCTGTTGATTGACAGGTATGATCATTACCATGGCGACAGGCTGCCTGTCTCTTCTTCCAAAACACACATCTGTCAGCTGAGTGGTGTGTGTGTGTGTGTGTGTGTGTGTGTGTGTGTGTGTGTGTGTGTGTGTGTGTGTGTGTGTGTGTGTGTGTGTGTGTGTGTGTGTGATTTAAGCAGTTGTAGAGGTTCTGGTGCTCTGGGTTCTAGAGGAGGTTCCTTCAGTGTCTGGAGGTTCAGTCTGAAGGAAGGGCTGGCAGATAAAACAATAACAGTAACTATCATGTAATTCTCTGTGTTCAGGCATCATGACTCAGACAAGGATTTCCTTAAAGGGGGGGGGGGGTTAGAGTGTGGACACCAACATGGCCGCCGCCGGGGGAGGAGGTTCACTGAGAGTGTTGAAAGCTGAACCCAGAACAGATCAAATAACATCAGGGAGAAACACTGTGTGTGTGTGTGTGTGTGTGTGTGTGTGTGTGTGTGTGTGTGTGTGTGTGTGTGAAGGGTTATTAGTCACTCAGTCTGTCTCAATATTATTCTTCTAATTAACTTGAAACACTCATGACCAGACTGAAGCATGTTCATTTCCTGTTACCATGGAAACCGTTCATTATTGTCAGTAATAATATCAATGTTTTATTTTTGATGCAGCGTGGACGTGATGGTGAACAAGGTTCTTGATCTCCGTGGTAACTGGTTCTAGGACCGGGTTCAAAGAAGACCAGGAGTCCTGGAGAAAGTTCCAGCAGGTCCTGACTTGTTCTCAGAAGACGTTCTTGCAAAGGTTCTAAGGATCAGAGCGGAGGTTCTCTTCACAGCTCAAACTCCTGGATGTTCACAGGTTCTTCAGCAGGTTCTACCAGTCTGTGGTGAGGTTCTGTGATTTCCGAGGTTCTTTATTTGGTTATGAGAGTTGCTGGTGAAATTGCAGGTGTTCTGGAGGTTCTTCAGGAGGATCTCTGAGTCGTTCGGGAGGTTCCAGGAGTTTCACAGAGGTCCTCAGGTAAATTCTGAGAGTCACCGGCTCCTGAGTTTCAGAGGTTCTTCAAGAGGTTCTAAGATTTGTTGCTGAGGTCCAGGAAGTTTTGAAGCTACTTGAAGATGATCACAGGCTTGTTGGTGAGGTTCTTGGAGTTTCAGAGGTTCTTGAGGAGGTTCTGAGAGCTGTTGGTGTTATTCCGAGAGTTTGTTGAGGAGCTTTAGAGAGAGGGAGGCTCTTACAATCGTGATGGAGGTTCTTTGGCAGGTTCTACAGGAGGTTTTCAGAAGAACTGCTGAGACTCCAGGGCTCAGTGACGTTCTCCGTCAGCTCCGGTCCTCGGTCAGAGTCCAGGAGTGTCAGAGGTCGTTAAGGAGGAACCAGGCGTCGGGGAGGAGCTGCCAGATGTCTATAACGGGGTTCCCTGAGACTCCAGGAGGTTTCAAGGTTCCTGACTGGAGTCCCAGAGGTTCTACAGCCGGTTCCACAAGCTCTGGAATAGTTTCCAGGGTGCTGTGGTATGATGGAGGTCAGGAACTGGAAAATCTTCAACTGGAAAAATCACATGCATGACTGTTCAACATACACACACACACACACACACACACACACACACACACACACACACACACACACACATATTTAACACACATGTATTCAGGCACTTCAGAGCTGTCAGTATTGATCGTTTTGGAGAGAGAGACACAGAGCAGGAGGGCGGCCAAAATCTCTCAGGATCACACACACACACACACACACACACACACACACACACACACACACACACACACACGAAACACAAAACTTCTGGTTTTTCATTTCTCTGCCAACAATGTGCTCATTAAAGTGAAATAACATGTCGACATGTTCCTTCCTTTACATCACACACACACACACTCTCACACACACACACACACACACACACACACACACACTCAACTGAACATCAGATCCAGCTGCTGCTCTTCATAAATGATGAGTGGTGAGCTGCAGGGTTCCACTGGGGGGGGGGGGTCAGGAGCTGGGGGGAGGGGGTCAATCTGTGATCAATCGACAGCATCCTGCATTAAAATGCTCGCTGGTTGTCATGGTGACAGCTCAGTCGCACAGTGTCTTCCACCCTCTCTCTGTAGAGACTCAGGTTACACTGCCTGTCAATCAGAGATCACACACACACGTGACCTCTGACCTCTGACTGTTTGTTGTTGAAGTCATACACCTGTCTGAAACTACACTCTGTTATTTCCTGTTGTGTTGTTTTAATCATGTAGTGAGCTTGGCCAATCAGGAGCCGGATATGTCCAATGTGACAAGCTGGGACCTGAATCATCATGCCGAGGACCGACTGCCATCACCATGGCAACCGCTGAGATGTCTCCCCTCCATCAGGTCTGCTATTTGTCTCTCACATACTCATCCCTCCATGTTCTCCATCCTGAACACTCACTCACTCACTCACTCACTCGCTCGCTCACTCACTCACTCACTCACTCACTCACTCACTCACACACACACAGAGGGAATCCCTGTGGTCTGTGTGTCCTCTGCAGGTCAAAGGTCAAACTGAACAGTCTCTGACCTGTAGTAACCTTTGCTGTTGTTCTGGTACAGGAGCTATTTGTACGTTGTTGCTATGGCTACGTAGCTAACATTAGCATCATTAGCTGTTACCTCGTTGACTCTGGTCTCTGTCACGTCTCCGCCCGCCGACACTTGAAATGAAACACATGGAAATTTTTCATTGGACAGGACGATTCATCTTTATTGTGATTGGCTGACAGACGTTCTCCTTTATAACAATAGTAACAATAACAATAATAAAAATATTTCCAGGTATGAAGAAAAGACGAGAGCTGCTGCTGATCCAGGTTCAGCTGGTGAACTCCACCAATCAGCAGAATCAACAACAGTGACATCACTGCAGCAACCTTCAATGTGAAGATCGCCGATGCAGACTCCCATCATGCAACAGTGCAGGATAAAGAAGTTGGGCGTTGCTGTAATGGACAGTGAAGAACAGTTTTATTTTGTACCACAGCTTCTCTTCCTGATTTCAACAGGGTCAGTTGATCGGTCCAATCAGCTGTCAGCGTCACTGTGGTCATGAACACCTGGAGGACAGACAGCGGGCCGGCGGTCTGACTCTGATCCGTTCAGTTCTCTGTTCACACCTGGTGTCGTTCACTGGCGACCGCTCACCTGGACAAACACAGTTTACCTGAGCTACAGGTGTGAAGCCCGTCGCCTGAAACAAGGTTAAACACTGTTTCCTGCTGTGATCCAGCTGGTGAGTCACACTGTCGGACGGACTTCACACGTGATCTTTGGTCCTGAACATGTTTGTGTTTTTCTTTCTTTACAAAATGAAAATAAGAGATTTTTTTGAAATGTACGTTTAGTATAAAAACATTGATCAGCTGCTTAAAAACATGATCGGTACAAAAAGTGCTAAAATACAAAATGAATCAACAGTTGTACGATTCAATAGTTCAATATTTCTCATGTGGACATCAGACCTGAAACTGTCTGGACACCATCTGCTTCTTGTCCCTCCATGTCCCGGATCAGTGGAGTCCAGTCTGCACAGTTAGAGTTTGGTTTTAAAGGCTGGATGTCGGAGGCAGCAGCACCTACAGCTTGAAAACAGCTTCAGTTTCTGATCACTGACTATTTGAAATGTACGATGAGTGGACTCATGGCCGCCTTGTTCTGTATTTCAAACGTTAATCTGATCACTTCCTGTTCTTGCAGTTAATGAGTTCGTCAACGTTGCAGCATGGAAACATCCCAGTTGTCTGTGGAGATCTAGTTGACCCGTCATCCTGCCTAGTGTGAAGGACAGGGCTGGGAACCAATCCAAGCTGTGCTTTAAGGTAGTGGGCGGGGCTTAGTGATAACATCGGGGGGGGGGACTCCATTCAATAAGAAGCATCTGTTGAAGTAAATCTCTAAATGTCCTCCTGTGTCCTTGGATGCTGATTGGCCAGTGACTGCTGTCAGCCCAGGGTTTGAGGCAAGATTACAAAACAACCAATCAGGTCAAGGTAGGAGGAGCTTTGGTTTCCTGAGAAGTGGATTGGCCAGACTGGTTTGGCAAGGCGGGGCTACGTTCGTCCTGAGTGGTGACCAGTCAAGTCTTCCTGCAGCTGGTGGTCAACTCTGTCCTTTGTTCTGATTGGTCAGAATAAAGAGGTGGGTGGAGTCAAACAGTCTGAGGATCAAAGAGCAGTAAGTCTAATGTTGGTGTTTTCAGGAAGTTCTTTGTGCTTCTTTAACAACTCATGGCCTCTCATTGGTCCAACCATCAGGAGGCGGAGTTAGTGGTCATTACAAAGAGTGGGCGGGGCTCTTTTGGACCGTGTGGCAGGTCTGTGATTGGTCAGTAGAGCAGGGTGGGAGGGGTTTTGTGTATCCTGAGCGTTTGGATGGAGGAGAGGATTTTCTTCTGGTGGCCGGCGAGGGTCACGCCCACTCTGAGCAGGTCTCTATGGAAACAGACAGAGAGTATGGAAAGAGATGAGGGCCAAGAAACAGAAGACACCTTCCCATCAGCCGCCATACGAACATGCGTGGCGGTGAGTTCACACGTATGTAGTGCGTCTTACTCGGTGTTGAGCTGAGACACGATGTCCAGGCTGGTGAAGCCGGCCTGCAGGAAGCTCTGCTCGTACCGCTCCATCTTCACGGCTCGCAGCCACTCAGACACCGAACCACACGCCGACAGGGGGGGCGGGGCACGCTGGTCCAACAGAGGCTGGGACGAACTGACACACAGACAGGCTTCATGAGAGAGAGACTGGCTTCATGAGAGACAGACGGGCTTCATGAGAGAGAGACGAGCTTCATGAGAGAGAGACGGGCTTCATGAGAGACAGACGGGCCACATGAGAGACAGACGGGCTTCATGAGAGAGAGACGGGCTTCATGAGAGAGAGACGAGCTTCATGAGAGACAGACGGGCTTCATGAGAGACAGACGGGCCACATGAGAGACAGACGGGCTTCATGAGAGACAGACGGGCCACATGAGAGACAGACAGACTTCATGAGAGAGAGACGAGCTTCATGAGAGACAGACGGGCTTCATGAGAGAGAGACGAGCTTCATGAGAGACAGACAGACTTCATGAGAGAGAGACGGACTTCATGAGAGAGGGACGGGCTTCATGAGAGAGAGACGGGCTTCATGAGAGAGAGACAGACTTCATGAGAGACAGACGGGCTTCATGAGAGACAGACAGACTTCATGAGAGAGAGACAGACTTCATGAGAGAGGGACGGGCTTCATGAGAGAGAGACGGGCTTCATGAGAGAGAGACGGGCTTCATGAGAGAGGGACGGGCTTCATGAGAGAGAGACGGGCTTCATGAGAGAGAGACGGGCTTCATGAGAGAGGGACGGGCTTCATGAGAGAGAGACGGGCTTCATGAGAGAGGGACGGGCTTCATGAGAGAGGGACGGGCTTCATGAGAGAGAGACGGGCTTCATGAGAGACAGACTGGCTTCATGAGAGAGGGACGGGCTTCATGAGAGAGAGACGGGCTTCATGAGAGAGAGACGGGCTTCATGAGAGACAGACTGGCTTCATGAGAGAGGGACGGGCTTCATGAGAGACAGACTGGCTTCATGAGAGAGGGACGGGCTTCATGAGAGAGAGAGAGACGGGCTACATGAGAGACAGACTTCATGAGAGACAGACGGGCTTCATGAGAGACAGACGGGCTTGGAGAGAGACAGACGGGCTTCATGAGAGAGAGACAGACTTCATGAGAGACAGACGGGCTTGGAGAGAGACAGACGGGCTTCATGAGAGAGAGAGTCACCTGGTGTCATACCTGCAGCTTCAGACGGGTTATTTTACACACACACACACACACACACACACACACACACACACACACACACACACACACAGGCATGTGACCTCCTCTGAACCTGCTCATGTAAACAGCTGTCTGCATAAACAGCTGTCAATCACACAGCTGGCTGCCCCACTAGCCCCGCCCACTGCCTGTGTCTCTGTGGCAGACTCTGACCTTTGACCCCTGAAGCCACCAGCTGGTGCATGAATGACATTCCACAGCTGCCAACCCCCCCCCCCCTCACCTCGATCCTTCCAGGTGCGTCACCTTCAGGGAGGCGGGGTTTCGGATCAGCCTATCGAGCGCCGCCACCACGTCACAGAACCTCGGCCGGTTGGCTCGCTCCTTCTGCCAGCAGTCTAGCATGAGCGCGTGCAGGGAGGCGGGGCACTCCGGCGGCGGGGGCAGCCGGTAGTCCTGCTCGATGGCGTTGATCACCTGAGGGAGAGACAGGAGAGTGAGACAGGTGAGAGACAGTCCAGTGTTTTTTCAGAATAAAAGCTCCATCTTCTGTTGTAGAATTAAAGGTTGAACAAAAGGTTTTCTGTCTTACGTCCTGGTTGCTCATGTCCCAGTATGGTCGTTCGCCGTATGACATCACTTCCCACATGACGATGCCGTAACTCCACGTGTCACTGGCTGACGTGAACTTCCTGTAATCGGATAGGGTTAGGGAAATAAATAATCACTAATTAACCTCTGTAAGTGACGAACATGACAGAACTAGCTGCAGCACTGACACTCACCTGTAGGCGATGGCTTCAGGAGCCGTCCAGCGAATGGGAATCTTCCCTCCCTGAGAAATGACACAGAGCTGATTACTGAGTGACAAGATGCAATTCTTTCAAAATAAAAGCATAGTGGAAAGCTGTGGGCGGGGCCATAGAGAGAACACACTGCTGTCCTGAGTGCATCTGGTTTCATATTGTAATACTGGAGAGGTGTACTGTTCCTTTAAGGCTCGTTAGCTCGTCCCAAAACCGCCAAAATAAAAGTGGAGTGAAAGTCTCGGATCAGGACCAAAAAATAAAAAAAATAATCAAAGTAGAATTCCCACCTCATGGTCATCTGCCTGTTTTCAAGATATTAAAAAGGCCAAATCATGTTTTGTGAGGTCAGTGTGACCCCCCCCCCCCCCCCACACACACACACACACACACACACACACACACACACACAGCTGTGTCTCTATGACAAGGTTCTTCTAGAACGTCCAGACCCAGTCCACAGCTGTTCCAGGTTCTTACCAGAGAGCTGGTGTACGTCGGGTCAGACGAGTTCTCCGTCAGGAACCTGCTGAGTCCGAAGTCTGACACCTGGAGACAGGACACATTCACACCTGTTACATCAGCTGATCAGCAGCCGTCACACAGACAGGTGGTCAGGTAGACAGGTGGTCAGGTAGACAGGTGGCCAGGTAGACAGGAGGCAGACCGTCTCACCTTACAGACCAGGTTGGAGTTGACCAGGATGTTGCGAGCCGCCAGGTCTCTGTGGACGAAGCTCATGTCGGACAGATACTTCATCCCTGCTGCGATCCCACGCAACATCCCCACCAGCTGGATGGTGGTGAACTGTCCATCATTCACCTGCACACAGACAGGCGGACAGACAGGTCAACAGACAGACAGGCGGACAGAGAGACAGACAGGTGGACAGACAGGTCAACAGACAGACAAACAGGTGGAAGTGTGGTTGGACAGACAGACAGGTGAACAGACAGACTGGTAGAGGTGTGGTTGGACAGACAGACAGGTCAACAGACAGGCAGACAGACAGGTGGAGGTGTGGTTGAACAGACAGGCGGACAGACAGGTCAACACACAGACAGGCGGACAGAGAGACAGACAGGTGGACAGACAGGTCAACAGACAGACAAACAGGTGGAAGTGTCGTTGGACAGACAGACAGGTGAACAGACAGACTGGTAGAGGTGTGGTTGGACAGACAGACAGGTCAACAGACAGGCAGACAGACAGGTGGAGGTGTGTTTGAACAGACAGGTCAACAGACAGACAGGCGGACAGAGAGACAGACAGGTGGACAGACAGGTCAACAGACAGACAAACAGGTGGAGGTGTGGTTGGACAGACAGACAGACAGGTGGACAGACAGGTCAACAGACAGACAAACAGGTGGAAGTGTGGTTGGACAGACAGGTGGACAGACAGGTCAACAGACAGACAGGCGGACAGAGAGACAGACAGGTGGAGGTGTGGTTGGATAGATGGACAGACAGGTAGAGGTGTGGTTGGACAGACAGACAAGTGGACAGACAGGTAGAGGTGTGGTTGGACAGACAGACAGACAGGTAGAGGTGTGGTTGGACAGACAGGTGGACAGTCAGACAGACAGGTAGAGGTGTGGTTGGACAGACGGACATGTGGACAGACAGGTACAGGTGTGGTTGGACAGACAGGTGGACAGATAGGTAGAGGTGTGGTTGGACAGACAGGTGGACAGACAGGGAGAGGTGTGGTTCGACAGTCAGACAGACAGGTGGACAGACAGGTAGAGGTGTGGTTGGACAGACAGACAGGTGAACAGACAGACAGGTAGAGGTGTGGTTGGACAGACAGACAGGTGAACAGACAGACAGGTAGAGGTGTGGTTGGACAGACAGATGGACAGACAGGTAGAGGTGTGGTTGGACAAACAGGTGGACAGACAGGGAGAGGTGTGGTTCAACAGTCAGACAGACAGGTAGAGGTGTGGTTGGACAGACAGACAGGTGAACAGACAGACAGGTAAAGGTGTGGTTGGACAGTCAGACAGACAGGCAGACAGACAGGTAGAGGTGTGGTTGGACAGACAGACAGGTGAACAGACAGACAGGTAAAGGTGTGGTTGGACAGTCAGACAGACAGGTCGACAGACAGGTAGAGGTGTGGTTGGACAGACAGACAGACAGGTCGACAGACAGGTACAGGTGTGGTTGGACAGAGGATGGTGATCAGGTGTCTCACCCTCAGGAAACTGTCCAGCGCTCCGTTCTCCATGAACTCGGTGAGGATCATGACGGGACAGGAAGTGGTGATGACACCTTCCAGGTGGATGATGTTGGGGTGCTGGAACTGACCCATGATGGACGCCTCCGACAGGAAGTCCCGCCTCTGCTTCTCCGTGTAGCCGCCCTTCAGCGTTTTGATCGCCACGTAGTTCTCCTTCCTGCCCGGGATCCTCAAGCGCCCGCGACACACCTCGCCAAACTCACCTGGACAGGTACAGGTCATTAGAACACACCTGTCTGAGCTGGACAGGTGTGCTGAGGATTAAAACTTTCATCAGAGTCCTGACTGACACAGAGCACACCTGTCCAGGTGAGTGTGTCTTATAATGAAGTTTCAGTTAGATTTCTTCATGTCTCTGTTCATACGGTTCTTTAAAGAGAGAACACTGGAGAAATGAGGATCGACCAATGAGAGCAGCTGATGATGTCACACAGTCTCTGACAGAAGGAGCCAATCACAGTGGAGAACCATGAACGGCAGACCCTCAGGAAACTGGATCCATGTTTCCACAGGAGAGGTGTACTGTTCCTTTAAGGCTCATTAGCACATACCGACACGTCTACGCCTCACACACACACACACACACACACACAGACACACACACACACACACACACACACACACACACACACACACACACACGCGTTCTCTCAGGTTCTCATGATGATGTTCTCCGTCTGAGCCACAGACGTGGCGTTTGCTGACGTTACACTAGAGAATCGTGGTTTTCTAACGAGCTCCTGTTCGTCTGTGTGAGTCTCTGACTTCAGTCATTAAAGTGATGTCACAGCCAATCAGCAGCAGAGCTGTTCTACTGTGCGCTCAGAGGGAGGAGACGTTGTCCTGAGTTTATTGTGGCGACAGAAACAGACAGAAGAACTCTTGATCAGATGAAGATAGAAACTTCACATCAGCTCTAGAACAATCCAATCAGCTGTGAGCAACTTCCTCCTTCTTCATTCTGGTTTTTATCCATAAAATAAGGAAAGATTCAACCTTTATTGTACTGTATATATTATATACTGAGTCTTTAATGAGTGACACGTACAATCAGCTGATGTTGAGCACATTCTGAATCTGGAGTGAAGCTTAAAAAGCGACACTTTAATTTGGAAAAACACAAAGTTAAGATAAAATGAAAAGTGTAACTGTGGGTGTAATCTGATTCCTCTGCTGATGATGACGTTTTATTTTACTGACGCAGGAACTTTTTAACTAGTAAAAGGTTTAGAGATAAAGTCTGACTCTCTCTCTCCTCACTCTGGGCGTGAAGGGGTTAAACAGGTGAGACAGACAGGTGAGACAGACAGGTGAGAGTTACCTGCTCCGATCACTTCCTCTATCTTCACGAAGGAGGCGTCGATTTCCTTCGCAAACTCCCTCACCGCCTCGTTAGGATCCTCGTAGGTGAACGGGTCGATGTACACCTTCATCGCTGCAACAGTGACATCATCACCATCATCACCATCATCATCATCATCATCATCATCACCATCATCATCATCATCACCATCACCATCATCATCAGTTGGACACAAACAACAGGAAACTCACTCTGTCCCATTGGGTAGTGTCCACTCTTGTCTTTCATCTCTGAGCCCCGCCCCCTCCTCCTCCTCCTCCTGCTGAGAGAGAGAGAGAGAGAGACAGAGAGAGAGAGAGAGAGAGCAAGAGAGAGAGAGATATACAGAGAGAGAGAGACAGAGAGAGAGAGAGAGAGACAGAGAGAGAGAGAGAGAGAGCAAGAGAGAGAGAGATATACAGAGAGAGAGAGACAGAGAGAGAGAGAGACAGAGAGAGAGAGAGAGAGACAGAGAGAGAGACCTTCAGTTCAGCAGCTGCAGGATTCTTCATTTCCCAAGAGACACATCCTTTCTTCTCTCTCTCTCTCAGGAATGTTATTATCTCTCTCTATCGCTCCATCTCTCTCTGAGTCTCGTGTTTCTCCGTCTTAATATAGTCGACATGTCCCACCCTGCTCTGTGTGTGTGTGTGTGTGTGTGTGTCTGTGTGTGTGTGTGTGTGTGTCTGTGTGTGTGTGTGTGTGTGTCTGTGTGTGTCTGTGTGTGTGAACCTGAGGTCAGCGTTCCATTGTTCTGCTGAGGCAGGGAGGGAGGGAGCATCCTGAACACACACACTCTCTCTCTCTCTCTCTCTCTCTCTCTCTCTCTCTCACTCACCGGTAACAGAATACAGCGACTATCACCACGGCAAAGAGCAGCAGAATCCCCATGGAGACCAGAACAGCCGTCATCACCAGCTGAGAGTGACTGGCACCTACAAACAGATCAGTCATCAATCAATCAATCAATCAATCAGCTGATCAGTTTCTCTCGTCAGTCATTTACTAAACAAACAACAAGAGACTGTTGACCTGAACATGGACTCGTACCGTCGGGCTGCGTGTTGAAGACGCTGGCGGCGCTGAACGACCCGTACCCGGCCTGAGAGCGAGCGCGGACTTGCACCTGATACAGCAGCGCCCTCTGCAGCCCCGTCAGCACCACCGAAGAAGACCTGGAGGACACGTACTGCCACTGCCCCGCCTCCGCGCCGTCCTGAGGACAGTGACATCACTGTGACATCACCTTTCTCGCTCTCTCTTTGTGTGCGTGCGTGCGTGCGTGCGTGCGTGCGTGCGTGCGTGCGTGCGTGTGTGTACCTTTGGGCTGTAGCGGACCTGGTAGTCCAGGATCTGGTACTGGTTCTGCAGAACTGGAATGTTCCAGTCTAGAGTCAGACTGGTCTCTGAGACCGCCGCCCTCCTCAGCCCGGACACTGGGGGCGGGACTACACACACAAACCAACCAATCAGCAGTCAGTAAAGGGGTGTAAGCAACCAATCACACAGAAGACAGTGTTGTTATGAGACAGGGGCGGAACCTCAGCTGTCAGATCAACACTGTTGGTATGAAAGGCATTGTGGGTAATGTAGTTCTGTACCGTCTCTGCTGGTGGTGACGTTGACCCTGTCGGAGGCCGGCTCTGATTGGCTGAGAGCAGAGACGCCGTTCAGTGATTGGACGGTGAAGGTGTACTTGCTGTGTGGACGGAGTCCCCAGATGACGACTCGCCGCTGAGTCAGGCCGCGCTGCGCCGGGCGGTACAGGACGCTGTCATCACATGCCGAGCAGGAGCCAGCCAATCCCTGAAGAGGAGACAACAGGGGGCGGGGTCAGGGGAGAGGGGACGCGTCTGGTTCTGGTTGTCACTGGTCCTTCTGGTCTTGTCCTCACTGGTCTACCTGGTCTACCCGGTGTACCTAGTGTTGTTTTTGGCGGCCTGTTTTAATTTTAGTTTTAGTCTAGTCTTCGTGTCAAGCTGTCATTTTAGTTTTTATTAGTTTGAGTCACGTTCATACTCTTTTTAGTCAAGTCAAGTTTTAGTCGACTAAAAGTCTGAGCATTTTAGTCTTAGTCAGAATCCTCCATGACTATTTTAGTCTAGTTGTAGTCAATGAAAATGTTATTTTAGTCTCTTTCTAGTAATGCAGTTGTATTTAACCCAGTCTAGTATAAGTACCTAGTAGTATAGATTAAAAACCAAGATTTTCTTTTAGCCAAACCCACGACACACTCTGTTTTTTTTCCACCTCTATGTAATGAAATTGTGTCCAAATGTCATTTCATCTGTTTCTTCCACAGAAGAACCCGACCGGCTGCCGGCCATCGGTCCTTTTCTCTGTCGTGTTATGTTTCTGAAATTGTCGTTCAACCGCAGCTGCAACTTCTAAATGCCGCCCGCGAGTGGGGATTGAGGAAGTGATGTCACATGCGTCGGCGCAGTGCGACCTGATGAAGTGAGACACAGGAAACAGAAATACTGCAAAATAATAATAACGAGACTAAACAAGTCGAAATTACGTTCTAACATTTCGTCTCGTCTCGTTTTAGTCAACGAAAATGAGGAGAAGTTTTAGCAGAGATTTTATTTTGTAAACCACATTTAGTCTCGTTTTTATTCGTCAACAATATTGCATTATATATTTAATTATAGTTTTCGTCACATGACCAGCATTTACGTTGCGTCTCGTATCATTTTCGTCACGTGATAAAGGTTCGTTGACGAAGATATTTAGTCATAGTTTTCGTTGACGAAAGCAACACTAGGTCTACCTGGTCTTGTCCTCACTGGTCTACCTGGTCTTGTCCTCACTGGTCTACCTGGTCTACCTGGTCTCGTAGCGTACCTTGGTGGCCGTCCCGCAGCTGGAGCAGAGGACTCTGTAGGTCAGGTCTCCTCGTCCTCCTCGGTCCAGCGGCTCGCTCCACTCCAGAGTCACCGTGGTGTCGTTGATCTGACTCACGATGGAGCGGGGAGCAGAGGGGGGGCCTGAGGGGTGGGTCAAAGGTCAGAGGTCACGACAATCTGAAGGTTCTGGTCCAGAGTTTAGACTCTCAGGGAGACCAGGATCTGAACTGGTTATAGAGACTGTGTCTGCATTCTTTTATGATTAGTCTCTCTCTCTCTGTCTGTCTCTCTCTTTCTGTCTGTCTGTCTCTCTCTCTGTCTGTCTCTCTCTCTCTGTCTCTCGCTCTCTCTGTCTGTCTGTCTGTCTCTCTCTCTCTCTGTCTGTCTGTGTCTCTCTGTCTGTCTCTGTCTGTCTATCTCTTTCTGTCTGTCTGTCTCTCTCTGTCTGTCTCTCTCTGTGTCTCTGTCTGTCTCTCTTTCTGTGTCTCTCTGTCTGTCTATCTCTTTCTGTCTGTCTGTCTCTCTCTGTCTGTCTCTCTCTGTGTCTCTCTGTCTGTCTCTCTTTCTCTCTCTTTCTGTGTCTCTCTTTCTCTCTGTCTCTCTCTGTCTGTCTGTATGTCTGTCTGTCTGTCTGTCTCTCTCTCTCTCTCTGTCTGTGTGTCTGTCTGTCTCTCTGTCTGTCTCTCTGTCTGTCTCTCTCTGTCTCTCTCTCTCTGACTGATTGAACCCGAGATAAGAAGTTTCCGCTTCCACACACACATCACTGAAACCTAAAACTTGCGTGTGTGTCCTTACCTGTGTGAAATTACCACACACACACACACACACACACACACACACACACACACACACACACACAGAGGTAATGAGCCTATTAATTAGGCCTAATTGACGTTGCCTGGGGCGATGTAGTTGAAGGGGGCGGGGTCAGGGCACTTGGCGTGTGTTGTTAGCAAAGAATATAATAGTGCTGGTTTGTGTGTGTATGTGTGTTTGTGTGTGCGTTGAACAATGACGGATGTTACCCAGGTGTATTATGGGAAACGTAGGACCCAGTGTTTTTGTAAATTGACCTGAACTAGAGAATAAGATGTCCACCTTAAGACAGAAAGACAGGCAGGAAGTCTTACGGGTGCAGGCGGCGTGCGCAGGGTCGGAGTCTGCTCGATGGTAACCGGAGTGACACGGGCAGTAGGCGGAGCCTGGGATCTTCGTGTTGCTATTGGCTGGACACGGGCTACACCCACCAGGTCCTGACCCCGCCTTAAACTGACCCGATGGACAGGCTGGAGAGAAAGAGATGGGTTAGCATTAGCATTAGCTCCACTGTTTCAGGAACACACCGTCCTGCTGCCACACACACGTGGATTCATCCGCCGCTGAAGATAGTCCCCAACACAGTCCCTGTCCCTCCTGTCTGATAGAGACGACAGAGAGTGAGACGTCCTCAGAGTTAGAGAAGAAGAACGAGGAGACGGAGGAACATCACAGAGAGAGAGAGAGGGAAGAGAGCAGCCACACACAATCAGACAGGAAGTGACCTTGGCTTGAACAGGATGTGGAAAGTGCTGCCATGATGTCATCACCACCAACCCCTGCCAAGCACACACACACACACACACACACACACACCCTCCAGGAGTTAAAGCAGCAGAAGTTACCCTGTGGACATACACTCATGGGGGGGGTAAAAGCCTGGGTGAGTGCAAAGTTCAGAGAACCAGAAGCAGAAGTGACCCCCCCCCCCACCCCCCCGGTGTCACCATTGCAACCCATCCTGGTTGCCGTCAGCTGACCTCTGACCTCACAGAGAATAACAGGAAGCTTCGACGACCTGTCGCCTCTTTTATCCAGAGCGAGGCGGCGTCCAGCCCCTCCCCCGCCTCAGCGAGGCCACACAGAGACATGAAGGACGCTGTCCTGCTGTAGTCTTTAATGAGACACTGTCTCTGCTGTCCGTCTCCACAGAGGACACAGAGGAGGACATGACTGACTGTGAGGGCTACACTGTGTGTGTGTGTGTGTGTGTGTGTGTGTGTGTGTGAGTGAGTGAGTTAGTGTGAGTGTGTGTGTGTGTGTGAGTGAGTGTGTGTGTGTGTGAGAGAGAGTGCGTGTGAGTGAGTGTGTGTGTGTGAGAGAGAGTGCGTGTGAGAGAGTGTGTGAGAGAGTGTGTGTGTGTGTGTGAGAGTGTGTGTGTGTGTGTGTGTGTGTGAGAGAGAGTGTGTGAGAGTGTGTGTGTGTGAGTGTGTGTGTGTGAGAGAGAGTGTGTGTGTGTGTGTGTGTGTGTGAGAGAGAGTGTGTGTGTGAGAGTGTGTGAGAGTGTGTGTGAGAGTGTGTGTGTGTGTGAGAGTGTGTGTGTGTGTGAGAGAGTGTGTGAGAGTATGTGTGTGTGTGTGAGAGTGTGTGTGTGTGTGTGTTCTGAAGGAATTTTAAGTGCTGATAATGAAAAAACACACTTCACCTCTCACACTGAAGATGCTTTTACTTTGTAAACTCACTGACAGGGCTTTTACTTTGTTAAATAAACGATGGTCAGAGTCCAGTCCCAACAAGTCTCAGGTCTGGACTCAGCCAAAGTCTTGATAACCAATAATCAATAATCACTGCTGCGATTATGATTCTTCAACTTTGTGACTTTTATTGTTAAAACCTAAATAATTTAGATGAAGACTTTTATTTTGTACATAAACGAAACTGTTTCACCTCGACACCGTACGTCGGTCTCGCCTGCCTCGTATCCAGGGCGACAGGCGCAGCTGGACGTCGGCTGGCCCACCCACTGCCCGTCCTCGCCGCAAAGCATGCTGGGAGGTTGTGACTGCTCTCCGGGCGGCGTCACGGCATTCTCCACACACACACCCTGAGCCTGCAGCACACACACGTTTGAGAAAGTTTCAAAATTAAAGCCTGTCAACGATCAATTGTCAAAATCAATCACAATAATTTAATTTTGAAAACTTAATGATGCTACTTTTATTTTGTTAACTAATTGATGCTCCTCTTTGTAAACTAAATGGTAGTGCTTTTAATTTGAAAGCAGTCCTTTAATTTGACTAAATAAAAACTTGATTCATTTTTCAAAATAAAATATTTTGATCTCATGTTGGGTTGTGAGCCCTGCCGTTTCCATGGTTACGCCACAGTTACCTGCTCCACCAGCGAATGGGGGATGGTTTCAGGGAAGGAGGCAAAGGCGCGGCTGAGGGGCGGGCACTTCCTGTAGAAGACGCGTACAGACAGCAGCGCCATGCAGGCGCCCTGGCTTTGGAAGGCCAGGTAGAGCCCCGCCCCCCGCAGAGGCTCCAGGCGCAGCAGCTTGATGTTAGAGCGCCGCTCCCCGCCGCGCCGCAGCAGATGGTCGGCTGCGACAGTGGCGACTTTGGTGTACGGGTTCTCCATCCACACCGGGTGAGTGGGCGTGGCCTCGTCACTGTCAGACTGGTAGTAATACAAGTTGAAGGTTTCTTTACAGTGACGCTGGTTCAGACCAGAGCACTCCATCATGGTGAAGCTGTAGGAACACGATCAATACAGGATCAATACAGGACCAATGATAACCATTGATCACTGATCAATACGTTCATCTATAATGATGTCAGAAAGATTTTCACTAAATCTGAATCCAACCACCAACCGGATCTCGACATAGAGGATGGTCGCCGCCCTCCGAGGGATCCAGCGAGTCCTCAGCCAATAGGAAGACGGACTGTTGGGTGTGCAGATCTGATAGGTCCGCACGCTGTTAGACTCATCGTCCAATCCGCTCACCTCCTCCCACTGCAAACAGGAAGGGAGGGAAACTGAGTGGGTAAGAATTAGCATTCTTCATTGACATCAATGGTAAACGTTAGCTGAGAGCTAACTTTCTGTCAATGTGTGCCTGTACCTCGGGGTCGTCAGCAGGATGGTTCGTCCACCGGAGGTCCGACGTCTCCAACTTGGTGTTCATCAACACCTCTGAAAGACAGACAGGTAGAGTCAGACAGACAGGTGGAGTCAGACAGGAAGTCAAGAAGATACAGAAAACGAATGAGTAAATATGGCGTCAGGGCATTTCCAGTCTGGTTCCACTCTTTAAGCTAAGCTAAACACGTTCTGCATCTACAATATTCAAGTCCTCTCCAACTTCCTAAAGATCCGCCACTATCACCACTAGAACCTTGTCAAGAACATCGGAAACCCCCTGAAGGATCTGTGGAACCTCTCCAAGGTTCCTCCAGATTGTCTTTAAGGAACATTTAAACTGTCAACCTCCTCAGAGAACCCTAAAACTTCACCGATGGCCTCTGTGCAAGGTTCTCTACAACCTGTGGAACCTCTTATAGGCTCATTGCAACGTTCTCTAAAAGCCCTTCAAGAAGAGAAGAACCTTTAAAACATCCATAAGAACCCTCTCAAGAGCCACATGGCTCCTGTTCAAGAATCTCTGCAAACTCCTCAAGAACCATTGGATCCTTCTCAGGAACCTCTGAAATCTCCGAAAGAACCATTTGAACCTCTTCTGGACCCTGTGAGTTCTCCTCAGTGACATCTGGATCTGTGGAACCTGTTCTTGGTTCTCTACATCGTCCTCAAAGCTTGGGACTTTTGATGTCTTTAGTCTTTAAGTTTGATGGTGAATTTAATTCATT
>NC_079386.1:19660175-19670175 GCF_021018895.1 Seriola aureovittata | reverse complement strand
GACATGCTAGGCTATGAAAACATAGCTAAGCTGACATGCTAGGCTATGAAAACGTAGCTAAGCTAACATGCTAGGCTATGAAAACGTAGCTAAGCTAGCTCTCTGTCATGTTCCTGTGTAAAAGCATCACAGATGAAGAAACTGAAGCGTGATGGACGAGTGAAAGTCTGTTTTCACTAATGAACCAGTTGATTCTCTGAGCAGCTCCGACGCTAACAGCAGCTACCGCCATCTTTTAAGGTGGAATGATCTTTTCTGTGTTACTCCTTTGGAAATCAATCAATACACCTTAAATGTCAACATGACAACTCTGACCGAGTTTTTATCAACTCTACGTATATTATAGTATACCTGTATATTACGCTGATGTGTGTGTGTGTGGTTGTGTGTGTGTGTGTGTGTGTTATCAGGAAACTGATATCAGGATATGAGCTCGTGGGCTCAGACCCACTGTCACATTAACATGTAGAGAGAGAGAGAGAGAGAGAGTGAGACTCGACCACAGAGGGTTTTCCAAACATGAAGGGAAATACAGAGTTTATATATAAACACACACACGTTTCTAATCAGCATCTCAGCCTGAGCCAATTAAACCCTGTGTGTGTGTGTGTGTGCGTGTGTGTGTGTGTGGGGGGGGGTTACATGCATATAGACTGTAAACTACACACACACACAGGCCGAGTGTCTTGTATAAACATCCCGCCACTGTTGTCATGGCAATTTCCTCGTCCTCGTCATGCACTCTTATCACCAGATACACTGTTTATGGTGTGTGTGTGTGAGTGTGTGTGTGTGTGTGTGTGTGTGTGTGTGTGTGTGAGTGTGTGTGTGTGTGTGTGTGGTCTCATGCTGGGACTTGCTCTCTCATAAACCTGATTATCTGGCAGCTCCTCACTCTTTCATTCTTCTCCTCTTTTTTCCTTTTTGTTATTTTTCCTCTTGAATCAGAGAAAACCTTTAAAACCTCTGGACCCTGACCCAGACCCTGACCAGGGTCAAAGAGAGACCAGTACCGATACTGGTCTCTCTTTGAAGGATTATTCTGATTCATATAGTAAAAAGTGTTTGAATCACTGACAAACCCAGACATGAGTCCACAGAGAGGTCAAAGGTCAGGAAACACCTGGAGAACAGCTGGACCACAGAACCAGACTCTGACCCACAATCCAGACTAACAGAGAACTACTGAAACTGACTAGAACTACAGACGACCCACAATGCAACATTCCTGTCATGCAACAAGCTCAGACTGAAATAAAACATCTACTATCTCATCCTAATGTGTGTGTGTGTGTGTGTGTGTGTGTGTATGTGTGTGTGTGTATGTGTGTGTATGTATAAATGTGTGTGTGTGTGTGTGTTAAACCTCCAAAGGGCCAATCAACAGATTAAAGATTAAACCAACCTGCACTTAACATGTAAATCCCTCACACTCAGTCAGAAGTTAAATCCAGCGTCTTTAAAGGGATTTGTGGAGGGAAAAGAAAAGGGGGGGGGGGGGGGGGGGGGGTAGGTTTGTGTGGCTTTAGGGTTAAAATCAGAACAACAGAACAAAGAGAGAGAGAGAGCAGATGGAGACACACCCACAGAGACGGATGTGAATGTGTTTAATCATTAGGGTGAAACTAACTAACCTCAGCTCTGTCTTTAACATGTCATTGTTACCATGGAAACCAACCAGAACTCTGATTCATCAATTAGTCACCTGATAGAAAATCAATTGACAACTATTTTATTACCAGCTGAAAACTGACGGAAACTGGTGAAAACTGACGGAAACTGATTAAAACTGATGAAAACTGACGGAATCTGATTAAAACTGATGAAAACTGATTAAAACTGATGAAAACTGCTGAAAACTGCTGAAAACTGATTAAAACTGATGAAAACTGACGGAATCTGATTAAAACTGATGAAAACTGATTAAAACTGCTGAAAACTGACGGAAACTGATTAAAACTGATGAAAACTGCTGAAAACTGATTAAAACTGCTGAAAACTGATTAAAACTGGTGAAAACTGATTAAAACTGCTGAAAACTGACAGAAACTGGTGAAAACTGACGGAAACTAATTAAAACTGACGGAAACTGGTGAAAACTGACGAAAACTGACGCAAACTGATGAAATCTGATTAAAACTGACGCAAACTGGTGAAAACTGACGGAAAATGATTAAAACTGATGAAAACTGATGAAAACTGGTGAAAACTGATGAAAACTGATGAAAACTGGTGAAAACTGACGGAAACTGATGAAATCTGATTAAAACTGACGGAAACTGACGGAAACTGATGAAAACTGACGGAAACTGACGGAAACTGATTAAAACTGATGAAAACTGACGCAAACTGACGGAAACTGATTAAAACTGATGAAAACTGACGCAAACTGATTAAAACTGACGGAAACTCGTGGAAACTGATGAAAACTGACGCAAACTGACGCAAACTGACGGAAACTGATTAAAACTGATGAAAACTGACGCAAACTGATGAAAACTGACGCAAACTGACAGAAACTGATTAAAACTGACGCAAACTAACGGAAACTGATTAAAACTGGTGAAAACTGGTGAAAACTGACGGAAACTGATGAAAACTGACGGAAACTCGTTGAAACTGACGGAAACTGACCAATCCACACACACCTGCTACAGGTTCATCTGGATCCAGGACGGAGTCTGAAGGTCTAATGTGGTTCAGGTCCAGTACAACAACAGGTCCCGCCTCTGTTCCAGTTCTGAACCAGGATCGGGGAGGATCAGTTTTCTGATCTAGGTTCAGAGCTGAGCTTTTATTTTCCCTCCTGACTACTTCTTCTTTTCTTCGTGGCTCTGCCCCCCCCCCTTCCTTTCTTCTTCTTCTGTCTGTAACAGTTTGTTTCACAGACTCATGGACCAGAGTCCACTTCATTTTCTGTCTAATTATCAACATCTCAGTCAGTGACTCTCCACCCCCCCCCTCCTGTGATTGATGTGTTAGCTCACTTCACCACACACACACACACACACACACACACACACACACACACACACACACACACACACACACAGACACACACAACACACACACACACACACACAGACACAGACACACACAACACACACACACAGACAGACAGACACAGAGTAGCTTTCAGATAAACTGATTGATTTCTGATCATCAGCCAATCATTGATCTGTGTCTGTTTTCTGAACTAATAAAGTTTTCAGTCGGCTGTGGAAGAACACTGTTATTTTTATTATTTTTTTTATATTATATATTTAATTGTAACTATTTAGATATTATATATTATTTCATTTATTTATCCCATTTTTTAAATTTAATTTTAAATTTTTTTTAACAGTTTTTCCATTGAATTATATTTAAAGTTCAATAACTTCACTGTTAAAAAGACAGTTTTGTTGGTGTGATCATGTTTATTGATCATAATAATCCTGATTATGATTTTTACCATAATGGAGCAGTTCTATCTGATATGAGAGAACGTCTGTGAGATGTTTCACACAGAAGAACCAGTGGAGAACCCAGTTCAGCCTGTTAGAACATCAGAACATACAGAGGAGATCAGTTCTGGTCCTGAAGAGTCCGACACTGATGAAAAACTAAAGTCCTGATTGTAACTGGACTCTTGAAGCATCAACTGGTTCCTGGAGCTTCTCCAGTGTTGTGGTTCTGTGAGGAACCTCCAGGACCGCCTGAGGGGTTCTCCACCTGCAGAGTTACGGGTTTTAACAGAACCACACTGGGTTCTCTAACGGACTTTTCATTCCTGAGCTTTTTACTTCCTGTTTTTATTTGTTTTTTAACTACATTAAAAAACCTGAAAACACGTCAGACGGTGACGTCACTTGCTGGTCCCAGTGAACCGCAGGAGTCCGGTCCAGTACAGGAGGAGGGTGACGTAACTTATTCAAGTCTCACAACTACACATTGATTTTTCACTGTTCAAATGAATTGATTATTAATGGAAATGATCGGCTGATTAATCAATAACGTAAACGATGCATTGTATTTACAAAGTATTGATGAGTTCAAACTGTCTCTTACCTTCCTCGGCCCCGCAGCAGCTGAGCAGGAGCAGCGGGAGGAGGAGCAGCGGCAGCCCGCAGGAGGAGGCCCGTCCCGGGGCCGCGGGGGCCCGCAGTCCCCTCCGACCCTCCATCCCGGCCAGCGCGATAAAATCCAGACCCGGTCAGACCCGCGCCACGCTCACTCCGCGCGACGCTCCAGAGCCGATCAGACCTATCGATCACCGATCACTGACCGTCAGCTGGGCTGGCTCTCAGCTGGCCGGGCGCGCCTCATTGATGCCCAAAAGGTGAAACAAAGAAGTAAAAATCCAAACCGGACTCGGTCCTCAGTTATTGATCCGTGTGGCGTAGTGATCAGAAAATCCTCCTGCTGGAGCAGAAACTTTCCAAGATGGACGCCTCAGAACCGGAGAGACTCCACAAAACTTCACAAACACATTAAAAGAGAGGAGTCCCGAAGTTTTCCTGTAACTTCCCTCCTCTCTCTGACCCTCCTTCATCCCTCCATTCCTCCTCCTCTCCCTCTGTTCTGTTCCTCCAGGAGAGAGCGGCGGGGCGCGGCTGCCTCCGACACCGGGACAGGAGTTCTGAGAGGCCGCCTGGCGAGCGGAGAGGGGTCGGTGGAGCGACTGGAGGGGTGAGGGGACTTTAACACACACACACACACACGCACACACACACACACACAAAGAGCGGGTAGCTGGTGACCAGTCAGAGCTCCGTGTGTGTCCCAGTGTTCCCAGTTAGTTTCTGTTCTCCCAGTGAAAACAACCAGAACCGAAGAGCGGCGGAAAGTTCGGACAAAAGCAGCCGGACACAAGTTTTCTGTCTCCGCTGAGACCACGCCCCCAGGCTCCTCTTACAGGGTCTGTGATTGGCTGACCAATCTGTCAGTCATCGGAGGGGGCGGGCTCTGGTGCTGATTGACAGACTGAAGGAGCCTGTCTGTCGCTCTCTGCCTGTCTGTCTGAAAGAAAACAGTACAATGAAAAAATGGAAATACTTATCATATTATTATATTATAAATCAAACTAAACCGTAATTAAATCGTCTATCGTTGCTTCTTTTACCTGCACATTAGTGAATTATAATTAGACTGTTACACTAGTTTTATTATACAACTTATTCTGCTGATAACTCACTTTTTTATTATAATATAAAGTTTATTCCTCTTTTGGGTTTCTGTGTCTGTGGATCACAATACACACCTGACCTCTGTGTGTGTATGTGTGTGTGTGTGTGTGTGTGTGTGTGTGTGTGTGTGAGCAGGGTGGAGCTCTGTAATGATGTTGAGCTGATGCTGTCGCTCTGACAAGGATTTTTACTGATTGTTTTTTTTATTATAAAATGTCAGAAAACAAGAAAAAAAGTCTTATATTTTCCCAGAATTCAGTGCGACGTCAAACAACGAAATAAAACCTTCAACAGGATTAAAGCAGGTTTAAATTTCACACCTGAAGCTCCATTCAAACCAGGTGAGACTGGGCGAGAGACATTATGTCAGTATACAGAGAGAGAGAGACAATGATGTCACATGTCTGTCAGATGAAAGGTGGAGAGCATCGTGTGACCGTCACCTCTCTCTGTGAGAGGATAAAAGACCAGGGTCAGGTATCACCCCCCCCCTCCCCCCCCCGTGACTCTGTCTTTTCTCTGAGGTGTCAACGAGCCGGGAGAACAATACACTACAGGAGTACAGGAAGGGGGGAGGAGGTAAGACTGAGGAGAAGACAGGACACAAAGAGGGAGAAAGAGATAGAGGAATAAGGAAGTTAGGAGGAGGGAGGAAAGGGGGTGAGGAAGGAGGAAGTAAAATGAGAGACAGAAAAAAAGGAGAACGATGGAAGGAGAAAAATAAAGGAGGGAAAGAGAGAGGAGAAAAATGAGGGAAGGAAAGAGGAGGACAGAAGGAGAAATAAATAAATATGAGGTCAGTAAAATGGAGGGAACAGAGGAGAGATGGATTGTGGGAAACTGTCATCTGTCTGTCAAACTCTGAAGAGAGAACGACAGGAAGAGAAGTTTGACTGACAGGTGATAGACCCGCCTCCAAGCAGAGCTGAAACAGGAAGGAAAGAAAAGACAGAAACAAAGAGAAGGAGAGGGGACGAGTCTGTTTTCACGTCTGTTCGTTTATTAACTGATGAACGAATCTGTTTGTTCGTCTGTTGTCAATAAAGATTCAAAGACAAAGCAGGACAAGTCCATCTCCTCTCTCTCTCCAGTAACACCTGAGTGTCGATCGTCCCTGTGTGACCTCTCCTCCTCCACTCAGTCGACACCCCTGTGTAAACATCCCTCCTTGTTCAGGCTTCACTTTCTTCTTCTCTTGTTGATTCAAACCAGTCTGAACCTCCACAACCTCCTCAAGCACCTTTCAAGTCTGTTCAAGGACCCTGGAACCCATCAGGAGTTTCCACAACTTATGACCTTTTCACCTCTGTCTTCTTCTGAGGATGATGGAGAGTGAGACAGGCAGACAGACAGGCGCCTGTCTCTGGTCAGCAGGGACATGTGGACGAAACAATGAGGAGGAAACATGAAAATAACGAGATGAGTCACTGAACCTTCAGTCAGTGTTTGTGGGTCAGATCTGGATCTGTCTCCACCTGCTGGACACACACACACACACACACACACACACACACACACACACACACACACACACACACACACACACACACACACTCTCTCTATATTGATCTTTAGTGTCTGAACCTCAGAGCTGATGTTTTATATCATTTATATTTATTGTGGATCAGCGTAATTAAAGTCGGACCGACTCTCTTCTTCATCGTGTGGAACTTTATTTAAACCTCCTCTCAGGATGTGCAGTGCCAGAGACAGGAAACAGACCCCTCCCCTCCGGGCTGTCGGCACGGCGACCCCGGGACAATAAAGGTTAAAACAGGAAGGAGCAGCTCCTGTTGAGCTGCAGCAGAGACGAGGGGCAGGCGCCATGTTTACAGCTGAGAGACGTCCATGTTGCTCCACCGTCCACGTCTCAACGTCTCCACGACAACTTGTTTGTTATCGACATGAGATCAATGAGGCCACCGGATCTGATCAATAATCAATGTGTCTCAGGCTGATCAGAAACAAAACCAGCCAATCAGACGACTTCATGTTTCTGTGACAACAACAACAGACGGAGTCAAACCTTCAAACCTTTATTGACAACAAAATGGACAAGTTAACACAGCTGTGTGTGTGTGTGTGTGTGTGTGTGTGTGTGTGTGTGTGTGTGTGTGTGTGTGTGTGTGTTTTCAGTGTGTGGAGAATTTCGGCAGCTGGTTTCCCAGTATGACTCTTCGCTCCACTCCCTCCTCTGAGATGGTCGCCAGTCTGACCACGCCCCCGCTAGAGCCGTCCCTCTCCATCGCCAGAGACAGAGCTGAGACACAGACAGGTGAGACACAGACAGGTCATTTACTCCAGTTTCTGCACGTAAACACTTGCAGATGGGAGTCTGTAGTCCTGCGGTGGGCTCCAGCTCCCAGCATGCCTTGCAGCAGCGGCGTGTACCTGTAGCAGTGAGCTCCAGACACTGGTCTTTGCCCAGTCCAGGTTTGTAGTTGGAGTCCATGAAGCCGTAGATGTAGGTGCTGCCGCTGCCACCCACCGACACCGGCTGCCTCACCAGCATCCCACCAATAGGAACGCAGTACACCTGAGACACAGACAGGTGACACAGAGACAGGTGAGCAGGAGACGTCTGGGAGGAAAAGTTAGTGATTAATCAATGAATCGATCGGTCCATCACAAGAAAACTGCTTTTTCATTTTCAGGCTAAATTAGAAAATGTCATTTTTGTCTTTGAGGGGGAGAGAGTGGTGTTTGCTCATTGTCAGCATTACTCATTGCATTTTGCTCATGGTTTGTGAATGTAACTCTCTTATTTGTGTGTGTGTGTGTGTGTGTGTGTGTGTGTGTGTGTGTGTGTGTGTGTGTGTGTGTGTCTGTCTGTCTGTGTGTGTGTGTGTCTGTCTGTCTGTCTGTCTGTCTGTCTGTCTGTCTGTCTGTGTGTGTGTGTGTGTGTGTGTGTGTGTGTGTGTGTGGTGTGTGTGTGTGTGTGTGTCTGTCTGTCTGTCTGTCTGTCTGTCTGTCTGTCTGTCTGTCTGTCTGTCTGTCTGTCTGTCTGTCTGTCTGTCTGTCTGTGTGTGTGTGTGTGTGTCTGTGTGTCTGTGTGTGAGATACTGTGAGAGAGATAGTGTGTGAGTGTGTGTGAGTGTGTGTGTCTGTGTGTGTGTGTGTGTGTGTGTGTGTGTGTGTGTACTACCTGCCCCCCCTTCCTGCGGTCCCAGCCTGCCACCAGGATCCCAGCAGTCAGCTCCTCTCTGTAGCGGTAGCAGCTCGCTTTGAACAGATTGGCAGCCGTCTCCACCAGCGGGGGCTCGTCCAGCTCGATGCTGGGGGGCGGGACCACACGCACACATTAACCACATCTGACAGGACACAAAGGCTGTCAATCAAACCCAGCGGTGTGTGTGTGTTACCTGTGGAAGCCCAGCTGGTAGGCGACGACGTCAGCGATGGCCTGAGTGTCAGCAGCTGATCCAGACCTACAACAGACACAGCGTTCAACACAGAACACTCTGGGTTCTAAAGGGTTCTTACTACTACTAATAATAATAACTCTCAGGTTCCTAAAAGGTTCCTTGGTTGTACAAAAAGTTCTGGTTTCATACTTTGGATTTCTGGACTTCCTACAACAAGACGTTCTCAGTAATGTCTTTAATGTTTCTTTAAAAGGTTCTGGGGTTCCTCAGAACCCTAGAACCTTCGTAGAAAACCCAGAATATGTTCGAACTGTTGAGAGGTTCTGACCTGCAATGTTCAAAGTTCACATTAGAGTTCTGGGCTTTCTAAAATAGGTTCTTGAGCTAGTCTTAAAGGTGTTCTTTACAAATGTTCTTGGGTTCTTAAGAGGTTCCCAGTTAAATCTTACAAAGCTCCTGTGAAGGAGTTCTGGATTCCAACAAGTTCCTCGTAAAGTACCCCTGCTAGAAAAGGTTCTGGGGTTCCTTGTGGAGTTCCTGGGTTCTTCAGAAGTTCCCATTAGAGTATCGCTGAGTTCCTAAATGTCTGCTGTAAAGTATTAACCATGTTCTGTAGAAAGGTTCTAGGTTCTAAGCCTGACCTGTTCTACATTTCTGGTTCTACGAGCTGATCACGGTGACGATGATGCGTCTTTATATAATCCATCAAACAAGAGTTTAACAATAAACTGACCTGCAGCAGAAGATCCGGTCGTGGATCGGAGTCAGTTTGTCTGTGACTCTGTTGGCGATGTAAGCTCTGACAGACAGACAGAGAAAGGGAGACAGACAGAGAGAGAGACAGACAGGTTTCACTGAGTGTTTACCACACACACACAATAATCATCAATCATACAGACACTTTGTTTTTCTTACCCTGTGGTGGTGCGAGAGTCTGCACCGATCACCACTCCTCCATCATACTCCACCGCCATGATGGTGGTCTGACAGACAGACAGGTAGACAGACAGACAGTTATATTATCAGGTAATATGATAACACACAAACTGACACATTATAAACTCACTTTAACATCATTATCTATTGAGATCAACCTGACGTGAGTAAGACTTTTAAACTGTGTAAATGATCCTGCTTGTTTCTGTCTGTGTATTTTATCCATATTAGAGAAGTAGCTCAGTACATTAACTCCAGTATTAATGTGAGGTACTTCTACACGTTGTGATACTTAAACTTCTGCTTCAGCACATTACAGAGGGAATATTTTAGTTTTCACTGAGCTACATTTATTTTAGGCTCAGGTACTTCAACCAAGTTCAGCGCCACTTTTAATCTGTACATTTAACACAGATGAAGCCCGAATTCACCCTGATGTACATGACAGTTAACTCGTGGCACAACTGGCTTATTTTAAACATGCGTCCATTATCGGACAGGTCAGGGTTAGGGTTTTATTTCTAAAACAAA
>NC_079386.1:19650175-19655175 GCF_021018895.1 Seriola aureovittata | reverse complement strand
ATACCTGTGTGTACCTGTGTTACCTGTGTGTACCTGTGTGTACCTGTGTTACCTGTGTGTACCTGTGTTACCTGTGTGTACCTGTGTTACCTGTGTGTACCTGTGTTACCTGTTTGTACCTGTGTGTACCTGTGTTATCTGTGTTTACCTTTGTGTGCCTGTGTTTATCTGTGTTTACCTGTGTTACCTGTGTTTACCTGTTGCATGACTGTACCTGTGTTTATCTGTTACCTGTGTGTTCCTGTGTTATCTGTGTTTACTTGTGTTTACCTGTTACCTGTGTCTACCTGTGTTACCTCTGTGTACCTGTGTTACCTGTGTTACCTGTGTTACCTGTGTTACCTGTTTGTACCTGTGTTATCTGTGTTTACCTGTGTGTTCCTGTGTTTACCTGTTACATGACTGTACCTGTGTTTATCTGTTACCTGTGTGTACCTGTGTTATCTGTGTTACCTGTGTTACCTGTTTGTACCTATGTGTACCTGTGTTACCTGTGTTACCTGTGTTACCTGTGTTTACCTGTGTGTGCCTGTGTTTATCTGTGTTTACCTGTGTTACCTGTGTTATCTGTGTTTACCTGTGTGTTCCTGTGTTTACCTGTTACATGACTGTACCTGTGTTTATCTGTTACCTGTGTGTACCTGTGTCTACCTGTGTGTACCTGTGTCTACCTGTGTGTACCTGTGTGTACCTGTGTGTACCTCTGTGTACCTGTGTTACCTGTGTGTACCTGTGTTTATCTGTTACCTGTGTGTACCTGTGTGTACCTGTGTGTACCTGCGTTACCTGTGTGTACCTGCATTACCTGTGTGTACCTGTGTGTACCTGTGTTACCTGTGTGTACCTGTGTTACCTGTGTGTGCCTGTGTTTATCTGTGTTTACCTGTTACATGAGTGTACCTGTGTTTATCTGTTACCTGTGTGTACCTGTGTTACCTGTGTTTACTTGTGTTTACCTGTTACCTGTGTCTACCTGTGTTACCTGTGTCTACCTGTCTGTACCTGTGTCTACCTGTGTTACCACTGTGTACCTGTGTTACCTGTGTGTACCTGTGTTACATGTGTTGCCTGTCTGTACCTGTATTTACCTGTGTTTCCTCTGTCGCTCTGTGTTCACCATCAGCCATGTTTGCGGGCCGGGCATCAGCGGCGGGAGCTGCCGTTGGTCCGGCGGCAGCTGCAGGAGGAAAAGGTGGGAAATTCTCGGTGGAGGAGCTGTACGGGTTCACCAAGAAGCCAAAGGTGAGCAGAGGGAATTCTGGGAAGGCGGACAAAGGTGAGGGGAAGAAAGAAACGAAAGAGAAAGAAGACTCAGCGTTGGCATCGCAGATCCTGGAGGCGGCAAGGAGACTGATGGAGAGACGACGGCTCGAGATCTACCTGAAGGAGTGTGACATCACCATGGAGCAGAGCCTCATGCCCTACAGGTGAGTGAGACAGGTAACACACAGGTGAGACAGAGAACATACAGGTGAGACAGGTGTAAGTCAGGTCTGTTGTGTTTGTTCATGTTAGAAACACGTGGAATTTAATGTGTGCGTGCGTGTGTGTGTGTGTGTGTGTGTGTGTGTGTGTGTGTGTGTGTGTGTGGATTGGTTGGTTGGTTGTAATAACAGTGAGTGACCACCAGAGGTCACTGACACACTGTAACTGAGAGTGTGTGTCATGTAACATGAGACACTCACATCTGACTTCATTCATTTATTTTCTAATTAACATATATATATATAATTTACATTGTCTACAAACATGTTTTTATTTGACCAAGATTAATAATGAGTATTTTCACCTGTAAACGTTCCGGTTCTACTGGTTCTACTGGTTCTGCTGGTTCTGCTGGAGCTGTTATTGGTCAAACTGGTGTCACCTCGGTTGATTCTTATTGGCTCCTGAAGCTGCTGAGTCGTTCTGACGTTATAAAAGACTTTGTGCTCCAGTTGTTCATCAGCTGACTGTGTGTGTGTGTGTGTGTGTGTGTGTGTGTGTGTGTGTGGTGTGTGTGTGTGTGTGTGTGCGTGTGCGTGTGCGTGTGCGTGTGCGTGTGCGTGTGTGTGTGCGTGCGTGCGTGCGTGCGTGCGTGTGTGTGTGTGCGTGCGTGCGTGCGTGCGTGCTTGTGTGCGTGTGTGTGTGTGTGTGTGTGTGTCTCTGTGTGTGTGTGCTTCTTCCCCAGAGCAGAGTGAAGGCTGAATCAGCATCATCTCACAGCTCAGTGTACAGTACAGTACTAATACACACAAAGACAGTACTAATACACAAATACCTTACTAATTCTTTGCAATGTTATATACTTTATTATATAAATGTGTATGATATTGTAGTAATAATACTTCCACTACCCACAGAAAATACCACATAATATTCTACTACTGTAAGTACTGTCACTTTACAGGAAGCTGTAGAAATACTTGTAGTACTCACAGTACTCACAGTACTCACAGTACTCACAGTACTCGTTCCGTTTTATTGTAACGTTTACATGTTAGAATGATGTCATAATGACATCTTAACTCTGATTGGTCCCCAAGGACGAGACAAAAGAGAGGTCATCAGCTGTGTGTGTGTGTGTGTGTGTGTGTGTGTGTGTGTGTGTGTGTGTTTAGTTGGTGGCAGTTGTGGGGCCAATACCTGATCAATACGTCAATATACTGATTGATGTCCCTGATCACTGTCTCACCTACCAACCTCCATGTTCAGTGTTGATTCTTTATTTCACCACAGAGAGAAACATCGATTCACAACGTCTGTGAACAAACAACAAAATAATACATTTAAAAACTATTTAAAACTAAACAACAAAGAGACGTGACACTTGTTGTGTGGTCGGGTCCTAAAGTCACTGTGTTCAAAAGTCAGGTTTTCATTAGAGGAGTTTCTGAAGAGCCAAAGACGAATAACGACACGACAATGTCAACACGACATATGTGAATCCCACAGAGTTCATTTAGATACATAACATGAGATTACACACCAGCTGATCTGTACTGGAGGCAGGTAAAATAACGTGAGCAGAGGACAGTGATGCTCAGAAACAGGCAGCTTTATTTTCAGTCGGGAAAACAACAGTAACAGAAGATGTGGTGGAAGACGTCTGTTCTCTGATCTCCTGTTTGTAAACCTCAGACTCAGGTCGGACGTCCTGGACGTGGAAACTGTTGTTCTGCTTTAAGACGAAGCCTCAGTGTCTCTGAGCAGCGACTGCTGTAATCCACATCAGTGACACCGTTCCTCTGGCCTCAGGCGGCGCACTGTGTTCACATCCAATGGTGCAAGTGGTGTGGGACACACACACACACACACACACACACACACACACACACACACACACACACACACACACACACACACACACACACACAGGGAGGTGTGCAGTAGATGTATTGTGTGCAGACGAGTGTGTGATAGAGAGAAGAAGAAGAAGAAGATTAATAGTGGGGGAGGGGCTGAATCTCTGGTCTTCAGCATCAGATGATCTGTCGGGAACACGGACCAATAAAAACCTGAGAAACAGCCTCCTACTGGTGGGCGTGGTCTCTGAACATGTCAAGTTTGTCCTGCAGGTGGCGCCAGAGGAATCTAAAGGTTCAACCTCTGGAGAGCGGAAAGGACACTGACAAAAACAACATGTGAACCACAGACTGTAAATAAAGATGGCAGACGCCTCTGTGACGTCACCCGCTGGCTTCTGAAGCTCAGAGTGAGCTGCTCCACCGTTGTCATCTTGGCAGTGTCTGGTTCCGCCCTCTCACTCCCAGCTAATCCAAATATGGTCAAAGAGGAGGGGCGTGTGTGGGGCTGAGACTTCAGTGCATGACAGTTTAATAACTGTGGTGAACAGACGCTACCATTAGCATCATTAGCAAAGCTAGGTGTTTGGGCATCTCGCTATGACCCAACGCTAATTCATTTTCCTCAAAGTTTTCAAATAAAACACAATCTAAGAGTTTTCAAATTAAAACGCAACCCTAGGGTTTTAAAATTATAATATATCCCCAAAACTTTCAAAGTAAAACACAACCCCAGAGTTTCTAAAACTGTGGCGTCATGTGGACGGAGGAGGAAACGTAGGAAAAGAGAGGTCATGTGGACGGAGCCCAAGTCGACACCTTGACCTCCTCTCAGTGTGGCAGGGGATAGCGTTAGCATGTAGCGGTGTACTCCGTCTACGTGATGTGACGTCGCAGCACACCTGCCTCCACCAGGTTATTTTGGGGTTCAATGAGGAGAACAGAACTACGGTCACCTGCTGTGTTTTGGGCCTCTGTGGCCACCATAGGACCTGAATGTGGGCGTGTTGTCGCCCTAAACGAAGCCTTGCAGGCGGTGAAGCAGGTGAATACATGATGATGAATGTATGAACACACTCGCTGAAGAGAGGGAGTGTTTCCTCCAGCAGAGTCTCGTACTGTACTGAAGGTGTTTTCTGCAGTGACGGTCACTGTTTACTGCCCTGCTCTCTCTCTCTGTCTCTCTCTCTCTCTCTCTCTCCCTCCCTCTCTCTCTCTCTCTCTCTCTCTCTCTCTCTGTCTCTCTCTCTCTCTCTCTCTCTCTCTCTCTCTCTCTCTGTCTCTCTCTCTCTCTCTCTCCCTCCCTCTCTCTCTCTCTCTCTCTCTCTCTCTCTCTCTGTCTCTGTCTCTCTCTCTGTCTCTCTCTCTCTCTCCCTCTCCCTCCCTCTCTCTCTCTCTCTCTCTCTCTCCCTCCCTCTGTCTCTCTCTCTCTGTCTCTCTCTCTCTGTGTCTCTCTCTCTCTCTCTCTCTCTGTTTCTGTCTCTGGCTCTCTGTCAAATGCTTGCTCGCCCAGTGTGCAGCCGACCGGCTCTGAGCAGAGGCATGAGGGGGAGGGTCTCTTTCTCTCTCTCTCTCTCTCTCTCTCTCTCTCTCTCTCTTCTCTCTCTCTCTCTCTCTCTGTCAGTACAGTCCAGAGGACGGACGCCCGCTTTGCTTTTGTGGATTCACTTCTTCTTTCATTCCTCTCTCTGTCGTTTTCCCTCCAAATCGTTTGTC
>NC_079386.1:19635175-19640175 GCF_021018895.1 Seriola aureovittata | reverse complement strand
CAGAGGGGACGGACAGCTCCCGTCTGTCCACAGCTCAGTGTCTCTGATAACAGCCTTTCATAATAAACTGGACCTGAAGACGTCCTGTGACTCAGGGACTGAAATAACTCTCTCTCTCTCTCTGTCTGTCTGTGTCTCTCTACCAGGAGGTCCAGTTATGTGGTGACCACTAAGATCTACTGGGGAGGACAGTGAGTGCTGAGACCTGGTCAGACCCTGATCCAGATTCTGATCCGGACTCTGATCCAGATTCTGATCCGGACTCTGATCCGGACTCTGATCCAGATTCTGATCCGGACTCTGATCCGGACTCTGATCCGGACTCTGATCCAAATTCTGATCCAGATTCTGATCCAGATTCTGATCCAGACTCTGATCCAGACTCTGATCCAGATTCTGATCCGGACTCTGATCCGGACTCTGATCCAGATTCTGATCCAGATTCTGATCCAGATTCTGATCCAGACTCTGATCCAGACCCTGATCCAGACCCTGATCCAGATTCTCATCCGGACTCTGATCCAGATTCTGATCCGGACTCTGATCCGGACTCTGATCCGGACTCTGATCCAGACCCTGATCCAAATTCTGATCCAGATTCTGATCCAGATTCTGATCCAGACTCTGATCCAGACTCTGATCCAGATTCTGATCCGGACTCTGATCCGGACTCTGATCCAGATTCTGATCCAGATTCTGATCCAGACTCTGATCCAGATTCTGATCCGGACTCTGATCCGGACTCTGATCCAGACCCTGATCCAAATTCTGATCCAGATTCTGATCCAGATTCTGATCCAGACTCTGATCCAGACTCTGATCCAGATTCTGATCCGGACTCTGATCCGGACTCTGATCCGGATTCTGATCCAGACTCTGATCCGGACTCTGATCCGGACTCTGATCCGGACTCTGATCCGGACTCTGATCCAGACTCTGATCTGGACTCTGATCCGGACTCTGACCTGCCACTCGTGTGGATTAGGAGTGAAACCAAAATAAATCACTTCCTGTTTTATTCTGAAATGAAATGAAACAGAGAAGAAGAAGGTGAAGCTGCTCGTCCCCTGACAGGAAGTGTTTGTTTGTGTGTTTACAGGGCGGAGACAGAGCGAGGGTTGTCACGGAAACACATCATTGAAGGTAAACAACCTTTAAAGAAACATCTCCTGAAGTGAGGGGACGGACAGAGGGGACAGACAGAGGGGACAGACAGAGGGGACGGACAGAGGGGACGGACAGAGGGGACGGACAGAGGGGACAGACAGAGGGGACGGACAGAAGGGACAGACAGAGGGGACAGACAGAGGGGACAGACAGAGGGGACAGACAGAGGGGACAGACAGAGGGGACGGACAGAGGGGACAGACAGAGGGGACGGACAGAAGGGACAGACAGAGGGGACAGACAGAGGGGACGGACAGAAGGGACAGACAGAGGGGACGGACAGAGGGGACGGACAGAAGGGACAGACAGAGGGGACGGACAGAAGGGACAGACAGAGGGGACAGACAGAGGGGACGGACAGAAGGGACAGACAGAGGGGACAGACAGAGGGGACGGACAGAAGGGACAGACAGAGGGGACAGACAGAGGGGACGGACAGAGGGGACGGACAGAAGGGACAGACAGAGGGGACAGACAGAGGGGACAGACAGAGGGGACGGACAGAAGGGACAGACAGAGGGGACGGACAGAAGGGACAGACAGAGGGGACAGACAGAGGGGACGGACAGAAGGGACAGACAGAGGGGACGGACAGAGGGGACGGACAGAAGGGACAGACAGAGGGGACAGACAGAGGGGACGGACAGAGGGGACGGACAGAGGGGACGGACAGAAGGGACAGACAGAGGGGACGGACAGAGGGGACAGACAGAGGGGACAGACAGAGGGGACAGACAGAGGGGACGGACAGAAGGGACAGACAGAGGGGACGGACAGAAGGGACAGACAGAGGGGACGGACAGAAGGGACAGACAGAGGGGACGGACAGAAGGGACAGACAGAGGGGACGGACAGAGGGGACGGACAGAGGGGACAGACAGAGGGGACGGACAGAGGGGAAAGACAGAGGGGACGGACAGAAGGGACAGACAGAGGGGACGGACAGAAGGGACAGACAGAGGGGACGGACAGAGGGGACGGACAGAGGGGACGGACAGAAGGGACAGACAGAGGGGACGGACAGAAGGGACAGACAGAGGGGACAGACAGAGGGGACAGACAGAGGGGACGGACAGAGGGGACGGACAGAAGGGACAGACAGAGGGGACGGACAGAGGGGACAGACAGAGGGGACGGACAGAAGGGACAGACAGAGGGGACGGACAGAAGGGACAGACAGAGGGGACGGACAGAGGGGAAAGACAGAGGGGACGGACAGAAGGGACAGACAGAGGGGACGGACAGAAGGGACAGACAGAGGGGACAGACAGAGGGGACGGACAGAGGGGACAGACAGAGGGGACGGACAGAGGGGAAAGACAGAGGGGACAGACAGAGGGGACGGACAGAGGGGACGGACAGAAGGGACAGACAGAGGGGACAGACAGAGGGGACAGACAGAGGGGACGGACAGCTCCCGTCTGTCCACAGCTCAGTGTCTCTGATAACAGCCTTTCATAATAAACTGGACCTGAAGACGTCCTGTGACTCAGGGACTGAAATAACTCTCTCTCTCTCTCTCTCTGTCTGTCTGTGTGTCTGTTTGTGCCTGTATGTGTGTGTGTGTGTGTGTGTGTGTGTGTGTGTGTGTGTGTGGTGTGTGTGTGTGTGTGTAGATGGCAGAGAGTGTGATGACGGTTGCGTACGACAGTGGAGTGAACTTGTTCGACACCGCAGAGGTTTACGCCTCAGGGAGGTACAGTACAACCTGTCTGTCTCTCACCTGTCTCTCTCACCTGTCTCTCTCACCTGTCTCTCTCACCTGTCTGTCTGTCTGTCTGTCTGTGTGTCTGTGTGTGTCTCTGTGTGTCTCAGGGCGGAGACGACTCTGGGAAACATCCTGAAGAAGAAAGGCTGGAGGTAAATCAGCTGTTTTTTTGTTTCCTTACCGTTTTGGACTCTGGGGACAGACAGAGGGGACGGACAGAGGGGACGGACAGAGGGGACGGACAGAGGGGACGGACAGAGGGGAAAGACAGAGGGGACGGACAGAGGGGACAGACAGATTCTGATCCAGATTCTGATCCAGATTCTGATCCAGATTCTGATCCAGATTCTGATCCGGACTCTGATCCAGATTCTGATCCAGATTCTGATCCGGACTCTGATCCGGACTCTGATCCAGATTCTGATCCAGATTCTGATCCAGATTCTGATCCGGACTCTGATCCAGATTCTGATCCAGATTCTGATCCAGATTCTGATCCAGATTCTGATCCGGACTCTGATCCGGACTCTGATCCGGACTCTGATCCAGATTCTGATCCGGACTCTGATCCAGATTCTGATCCAGATTCTGATCCAGATTCTGATCCAGATTCTGATCCAGATTCTGATCCAGATTCTGATCCAGACTCTGATCCAGATTCTGATCCAGATTCTGATCCGGACTCTGATCCAGATTCTGATCCAGATTCTGATCCGGACTCTGATCCGGACTCTGATCCAGATTCTGATCCGGACTCTGATCCAGATTCTGATCCAGATTCTGATCCGGACTCTGATCCGGACTCTGATCCGGACTCTGATCCAGACTCTGATCCAGATTCTGATCCGGACTCTGATCCAGATTCTGATCCAGACTCTGATCCAGATTCTGATCCAGATTCTGATCCAGATTCTGATCCAGATTCTGATCCAGATTCTGATCCAGATTCTGATCCAGACTCTGATCCAGATTCTGATCCGGACTCTGATCCAGATTCTGATCCAGATTCTGATCCAGATTCTGATCCAGATTCTGATCCGGACTCTGATCCGGACTCTGATCCGGACTCTGATCCGGACTCTGATCCAGATTCTGATCCAGATTCTGATCCAGATTCTGATCCGGACTCTGATCCGGACTCTGATCCAGATTCTGATCCGGACTCTGATCCGGACTCTGATCCGGACTCTGATCCAGATTCTGATCCGGACTCTGATCCGGACTCTGATCCAGACTCTGATCCAGATTCTGATCCAGATTCTGATCCAGATTCTGATCCGGACTCTGATCCAGATTCTGATCCAGATTCTGATCCAGACTCTGATCCAGATTCTGATCCGGACTCTGATCCGGACTCTGATCCAGATTCTGATCCGGACTCTGATCCGGACTCTGATCCGGACTCTGATCCGGACTCTGATCCGGACTCTGATCCAGATTCTGATCCAGATTCTGATCCGGACTCTGATCCGGACTCTGATCCAGATTCTGATCCAGATTCTGATCCAGATTCTGATCCGGACTCTGATCCGGACTCTGATCCAGATTCTGATCCGGACTCTGATCCAGATTCTGATCCGGACTCTGATCCAGATTCTGATCCGGACTCTGATCCAGATTCTGATCCGGACTCTGATCCAGATTCTGATCCGGACTCTGATCCAGATTCTGATCCGGACTCTGATCCAGATTCTGATCCGGACTCTGATCCAGATTCTGATCCGGACTCTGATCCAGATTCTGATCCGGACTCTGATCCAGATTCTGATCCGGACTCTGATCCAGATTCTGATCCGGACTCTGATCCAGATTCTGATCCGGACTCTGATCCAGATTCTGATCCGGACTCTGATCCAGATTCTGATCCGGACTCTGATCCGGACTCTGATCCGGACTCTGATCCAGATTCTGATCCGGACTCTGATCCAGATTCTGATCCGGACTCTGATCCGGACTCTGATCCGGACTCTGATCCAGATTCTGATCCGGACTCTGATCCAGATTCTGATCCGGACTCTGATCCAGATTCTGATCCGGACTCTGATCCAGATTCTGATCCGGACTCTGATCCAGATTCTGATCCGGACTCTGATCCAGATTCTGATCCGGACTCTGATCCAGATTC
>NC_079386.1:19622675-19627675 GCF_021018895.1 Seriola aureovittata | reverse complement strand
GCAGACTAGTCGACTAGTTGACTATTGGAATATTACAACCACTAGTCGACACTGTGCTTTGCTGTAGACTAATCGTTCATCTGTGATTTTAGCTCGGTGCAGTAATAAAGCAGTGGCATTTACAGCAGATATGCAGCAGGGGGCGCTGTGGGTATTTGCTGTTGTAGTTGTTGACGAGTCACACGTGATGCTGTCGGGCGCTAAAGCAGCAGAAATGCAGCGAAAACAAGAGGCAGAGAGAAACATGACTGTACGCCCCGATGCTCGACTGTCAACAGTGTGGAAATATTTTACCAAAGCAGATAAACCCGTCAGCTGCAATATATGTAAGGCTACTCTAAAGTACCACCGAAGTACCAGCGCCATGCATAACCATTGGGTTACCATGGTTACCGCTAACAGCAGCAACAACGAGGAGAAGCGCCAACAGAGTGAACAAAGCAGGCAGACGACAATCGGAGAACTTTCCAAGCGTCCGATCAGCGACCACAGAAAAAGGGAAATAACAGTCAGCTGGTAACTTTCATTGTTACAAGCTGAGCAGTCGGTAACTCCAGGTCAGACAAGCTGCTGGCGATTTAGTCCAATCAGATCGCGGCTCATTTTTAAACAGCCTCTCAGAGCCAATCGAGGGCTTTGGTATTTCACCTGCCCCCAGGTTGGTCCCGCCTACACCCTTTACTGGTTGTATGAGACGTTTTTGACGATAAATGATCATTGTTATTGGGTGAAAAAAATATGATCGATCTCCCGCGATTAATCGTCTAGTCGACTACTTTTTGGGAGCAGTCAATGACTACTAAAATACAGCACTTGTGAATGCCCTACTGTCTGTACACCTGTCTGTCTCACACCTGTCTTTCTGTCTGTCTGTACACCTGTCTTTCTGTCTGTCTCACACCTGTCTGTCTGTCTGTACACCTGTCTCTCTCTCAGCCTGGTGTCTCCGCAGTGAGGGCGTCAGCTCGGTTCTCCTCGGAGTCTCCAACACAGAACAACTGCTGGAAAACCTTGGTTCTATCAGGGTGAGACCCCCCCCCCCCCCCACACACACACACACACACACGAACATGGTCATGAATATCCAATCAGATCTCTGGATTGGGTGGCCTCTGATTGGTCGAGGAAAGAGAAGGTGAACGACGTTCTCTCTTTTCCGTCTCTCAGGTTCTGTCTCAGCTGACTCCACCCCTCATCACAGAGATGGATGCGTTGCTCGGCAACAAGCCGCGAAACACCAAGAGGGAGGCGAGGAGCTGAGGAGGAGAAAAAACTGAAAACTTTATTGAAAATGATCAGAAGACGGAGACAAGATACAAATGAACGGAGGAAGGACGTGTGGGATGACAACAATATTCATTCTCCCCCCGTCGTCCTCATCGTCATGGAGACGGGAAGATTTCTTCATCCAGCCGGAGAGACTTTAGCTCCTGAAAATAATCAGAAATATTTATTCTTATATTAACTCAGAGTTTCTCATCAGCTGAGCTCTTCTGATGCTGTTGTCATGGCAACAGAACATGTAGCCGCATCACAACAAAGTTTGTTTCAACTTTATCTGTGAATTGTTCATATATGCATGAAGACACGTGAGCAAATCTTAACAGTATGAACATAAATATACAAACAATAATCTATAATCAATACAGTTCAAATACAAACTAGATCTTAGAGAAGAACAGAAGCAGGAATGATGACATCAGATGTTTTGATCTCAATGATTAATCGATTGATTTCAATTTAATTTGAGTTTTCATATGTGAGCAGAACCGTGTTAAAGTTGTGAGGTGAGCGCACGCTGCTCGCCGACCATACGGAAAAAGCAACATGTCTCTAATTATAATCACAAAAATGAAAATTAAATCATGACAAGACACTTTTCTTTCTCAGTCATTAACTTTGTTTTTCTCTCTTCCTTTCATCATAAAACTTTATGACACAAAATCAACGTCTTTTTAAAACAAGGAAACTCTTAAGTCAACATTCATGAGAGCCAATAAGGAACATCTGGAAGCTCATTCAGGAAAACAACAGGGTTTAACACACAGGTGATACAGTGACAGGAAAAAGTTTTGTTGTTTTGTTTTGTTTATTTGTCACACTATTTCACCAGTATGAAACTTTTGTCATAACATCACTGCTGTTACCAAGACAACTCATGTCATTGTCAACTGCTGTAAGAAGAACATGGCTGAGGCTCCTGTAAACCTTGTGACATCACCATGGTAACGGCTTCTGTTATTCTGTCCGAGGCTCTGAACTCTCCTGTATACTCTGTACTGGATATACATATATGAGTATATTTACTATAAAATATGAATCTATATTTTATGAATGTAGCCCTGTAGTCTTTAGATAGAGAACAGGATTTTTAACTCAGTGGTGCTCAATCTGAGGGGTAGGGACCTTTCAGTGGTCGTCAGCTCCTCACACAAACCATGTCTTCAATATCAATATATATCAATAATTTTATTTCAAATGATCCCTCTTTGAAGTCGTCAGTCATAACCGATGAATCTCTCTCCTCTCCTTAATAATCATAAACCAAACTGTATGTCACAGTCATATGAACAGATACAGGTGCTGGATGTTTGGACCTGCTCAGGTTGAGGTCACTGATCACCTGATCACCTACCTCTGATGACAACCAGTACTGTGCATGAAACCATGTGACTTTGACCATGCTGACAGGCTGGTTGGTCACATGGTTTCATTATGTTTCCTGTGTCAGTATATAACCCTCTGTTCCTCCTGATGTAACCAAAACTACTGGAGAATGCTAATAAAGATATTTAAATCTGAATCTCCATGTCAGTGTGTTTGTCACCACCAAAGTCGTTGTTTGACTACAGCAATTGATATACTATTACTATATTATATTATATACCTTACTATACCACGGATTTTATGCCCCTAACAGGTGTGTGTAGGACCTAAATGCAGCACACAGTGCAACTAAAACAGTCTGTACCTTGGTGGAAATAAATGTCTCTACAGTGGAGCTCACAGGTTAAGCCAAAACTATGAGAAATCTTCCTGGAGGCTCCCAAGGCTCAGACCAAGAAGACGGGTCGGGGACGAACAGGGTCGGCAAAGGGGAATGAGTCCAAGAAATACTGGGGAGTCTTGCATTAAGAAAAGTGAAGAAAAATCTGGCAAAGAATAACTGGAAAGCTGGGGTTTGTATACTGGGTGAGTGTAATCAGGAGCTGTGTGTGACCAGGGAATGGAATTGGTTTGATGTGGTACCAGTGGCTAATGAAGTGAGGTGAAGGAGAAAAGGAGGAAAGGAAAGTTACTAAATATAAAATGGATAAGAGGGAATGCTGAAGAGAGGCAAGTGACATGGAAGGCAGAACTGTGACCATGTCATACTGTACCGTGACCTTTTTGTGCCTCACTATACCTTGACTTTTTATACCTGAATATACTATGAATTTTTTTTTATGCCTTAGTATACAATGACTTTTTATGAATCACTATACTATGATATTGTATGACTTGTTATGCCTTATTATGACTTTTTTTGATTTTTTATGCATCACTATACTATAACTTTTTATGCCTCACTATACTATGACGTTTTTTGGACTTTTTATGCCATGCTATACTATGACTTTTTTATGACGTTTTATGCCATGCTATACTATGACTTTTTTATGACGTTTTATGCCATGCTATACTATGACTTTTTTATGACGTTTTATGCCATGCTATACTATGACTTTTTTATGACGTTTTATGCCATGCTATACTATGACTTTTTTATGCCAGGCTATACTATGACTTTTTTATGACTTTTTATGCCAGGCTATACTATGACTTTTTTATGACTTTTTATGCCATGCTATACTATGACTTTTTTATGACTTTTTATACTATGACTTTTTATGCCATGCTATACTATGACTTTTTATGCCATGCTATACTATGACTTTTTATGCCATGCTATACTATGACTATTTATGACTTTTTTTGCCATGCTATACTATGACTTTTTTATGACTTTTTATGCCATGCTATACTATGAATTTTTTTTGCCATGCTATACTATGACTTTTTTATGACTTTTTATGCCATGCTATACTATGACTTTTTTTGCCATGCTATACTATGACTTTTTATTACTTTTTATGCCATGCTATACTATGACTTTTTTATGACTTTTTATGCCATGCTATACTATGAATTTTTTTTGCCATGCTATACTATGACTTTTTTATGACTTTTTATGCCATGCTATACTATGACTTTTTATGCCATGCTATACTATGACTTTTTATGCCATGCTATACTATGACTTTTTTTTGCCATGCTATTCTATGACTTTTTATGCCATGCTATACTATGACTTTTTATGCCATGCTATACTATGACTTTTTATGCCATGCTATACTATGACTATTTATGACTTTTTTTGCCATGCTATACTATGAATTTTTTATGCCATGCTATACTATGACTTTTTATGCCATGCTATACTATGACTTTTTTTGCCATGCTATACTATGACTTTTTTATGCCATGCTATACTATGACTTTTTTATGACTTTTTATACTATGACTTTTTATGCCATGCTATACTATGACTTTTTTATGACTTTTTATGCCATGCTATACTATGACTTTTTTTTGCCATGCTATACTATGACTTTTTTATGACCTTTTATGCCATGCTATACTATGACTTTTTTTGCCATGCTATACTATGACTTTTTTATGACTTTTTATGCCTTAAAATGCTATAGTGTTTTTTTGACATTTTATGCCTTAATATGCTATAGTGTTTTTTTGACATTTTTTGCCATACTATACTATGACGTTTTTTTAACATTTTTAGGCCTTATTTTACTATGTCGTTGTATCCCCTACCATACTATGACGTTTTTATGACCTTTTATGCCTTAAAATGCTATAGTGTTTTTTGACATTTTTTGCCATACTATACTATGACTTTTTTGGCATTTTATGATATAATATACTATGATGTTTTTTTAACA
>NC_079386.1:19587275-19622175 GCF_021018895.1 Seriola aureovittata | reverse complement strand
TTATGACATACTATACTATGATGTTTTTTACCATTTTTAGGCCTTATTTTACTATGTAGTTGTATCCCCTACCATACTATGACGTTTTTATGACCTTTTATGCCTTAAAATGCTATAGTGTTTTTTGACATTTTTTGCCATACTATACTATGACTTTTTTGCCATACTATACTATGATGTTTTTTACCATTTTTAGGCCTTATTTTACTATGTAGTTGTATCCCCTACCATACTATGACGTTTTTATGACCTTTTATGCCTTAAAATGTAACATTTTTTTTGACATTTTTTGCCATACTATACTATGACTTTTTTGGCATTTTATGACATACTATACTATGATGTTTTTTAAAATTTTTAGGCCTTATTTTACTATGTAGTTGTATCCCCTACCATACTATGACGTTTTTATGACCTTTTATGCCTTAAAATGTAACATTTTTTTTTACATTTTTTGCCATACTATACTATGACGTTTTTTGGCATTTTATGCCATACTATACTATGATGTTTTTTACCATTTTTAGGCCTTATTTTACTATGTAGTTGTATCCCCTACCATACTATGACGTTTTTATGACCTTTTATGCCTTAAAATGCTATAGTGTTTTTTGACATTTTTTGCCATACTATACTATGACTTTTTTGCCATACTATACTATGATGTTTTTTACCATTTTTAGGCCTTATTTTACTATGTAGTTGTATCCCCTACCATACTATGACGTTTTTATGACCTTTTATGCCTTAAAATGTAACATTTTTTTTGACATTTTTTGCCATACTATACTATGACTTTTTTGGCATTTTATGACATACTATACTATGATGTTTTTTAACATTTTTAGGCCTTATTTTACTATGTCGTTGTATCCCCTACCATACTATGACGTTTTTATGACTTTTTTATGACCTTTTATGCCTTAAAATGCGATAGTGTTTTTTGACATTTTTTGCATACTATACTATGACTTTTTTGCCATACTATACTATGACGTTTTTTGGCATTTTATGACATACTATACTATGATGTTTTTTAACATTTTTAGGCCTTATTTTGCTATGTCGTTGTATCCCCTACCATACTATGACGTTTTTATGACCTTTTATGCCTTAAAATGTAAAATTTTTTTGACATTTTTTGCCATACTATACTATGACGTTTTTTGGCATTTTATGCCATACTATACTATGATGTTTTTTAACATTTTTAGGCCTTATTTTGCTATGTCGTTGTATCCCCTACCATACTATGACGTTTTTATGACCTTTTATGCCTTAAAATGCTATAGTGTTTTTTGACATTTTTTGCCATACTATACTATGACGTTTTTTGGCATTTTATGACATACTATACTATGATGTTTTTTTTTAACATTTTTAGGCCTTATTTTGCTATGTCGTTGTATCCCCTACCATACTATGACGTTTTTATGACCTTTTATGCCTTAAAATGTAATATTTTTTTTTGACATTTTTTGCCATACTATACTATGACGTTTTTTGGCATTTTATGCCATACTATACTATGATGTTTTTTAACATTTTTAGGCCTTATTTTACTATGTAGTTGTATCCCCTACCATACTATGACGTTTTTATGACCTTTTATGCCTTAAAATGCTATAGTGTTTTTTGACATTTTTTGCCATACTATACTATGACGTTTTTTGGCATTTTATGCCATACTATACTATGATGTTTTTTAACATTTTTAGGCCTTATTTTGCTATGTCGTTGTATCCCCTACCATACTATGACGTTTTTATGACCTTTTATGCCTTAAAATGTAAAATTTTTTTGACATTTTTTGCCATACTATACTATGACGTTTTTTGGCATTTTATGACATACTATACTATGATGTTTTTTAACATTTTTAAGCCTTATTTTACTATGTCGTTGTATCCCCTACCATACTATGACGTTTTTATGACCTTTTATGCCTTAAAATGCTATAGTGTTTTTTGACATTTTTTGCCATACTATACTATGAGGTTTTTTGGCATTTTATGACATACTATACTATGATGTTTTTTTTAACATTTTTAGGCCTTATTTTGCTATGTCGTTGTATCCCCTACCATACTATGACGTTTTTATGACCTTTTATGCCTTAAAATGTAAAAAATTTTTTTGACATTTTTTGCCATACTATACTATGACGTTTTTTGGCATTTTATGCCATACTATACTATGATGTTTTTTAACATTTTTAGGCCTTATTTTACTATGTAGTTGTATCCCCTACCATACTATGACGTTTTTATGACCTTTTATGCCTTAAAATGCTATAGTGTTTTTTGACATTTTTTGCCATACTATACTATGACTTTTTTGCCATACTATACTATGACGTTTTTTGGCATTTTATGACATACTATACTATGATGTTTTTTAACATTTTTAAGCCTTATTTTACTATGTCGTTGTATCCCCTACCATAATATGACGTTTTTATGACCTTTTATGCCTTAAAATGCTATAGTGTTTTTTGACATTTTTTGCATACTATACTATGACTTTTTTATGACTTTTTTGCCATACTATACTATGACGTTTTTTGGCATTTTATGACATACTATACTATGATGTTTTTTAACATTTTTAGGCCTTATTTTGCTATGTCGTTGTATCCCCTACCATACTATGACGTTTTTATGACCTTTTATGCCTTAAAATGTAAAAATTTTTTTGACATTTTTTGCCATACTATACTATGACGTTTTTTGGCATTTTATGCCATACTATACTATGATGTTTTTTAACATTTTTAAGCCTTATTTTACTATGTCGTTGTATCCCCTACCATAATATGACGTTTTTATGACCTTTTATGCCTTAAAATGCGATAGTGTTTTTTGACATTTTTTGCATACTATACTATGACTTTTTTGCCATACTATACTATGACGTTTTTTGGCATTTTATGACATACTATACTATGATGTTTTTTAACATTTTTAGGCCTTATTTTGCTATGTCGTTGTATCCCCTACCATACTATGACGTTTTTATGACCTTTTATGCCTTAAAATGCTATAGTGTTTTTTGACATTTTTTGCCATACTATACTATGACTTTTTTGGCATTTTATGACATACTATACTATGATGTTTTTTAACATTTTTAGGCCTTATTTTACTATGTCGTTGTATCCCCTACCATAATATGACGTTTTTATGACCTTTTATGCCTTAAAATGCGATAGTGTTTTTTGACATTTTTTGCATACTATACTATGACTTTTTTGCCATACTATACTATGACGTTTTTTGGCATTTTATGACATACTATACTATGATGTTTTTTAACATTTTTAGGCCTTATTTTGCTATGTCGTTGTATCCCCTACCATACTATGACGTTTTTATGACCTTTTATGCCTTAAAATGCTATAGTGTTTTTTGACATTTTTTGCCATACTATACTATGACTTTTTTGGCATTTTATGACATACTATACTATGATGTTTTTTTACATTTTTAGGCCTTATTTTACTATGTCGTTGTATCCCCTACCATAATATGACGTTTTTATGACCTTTTATGCCTTAAAATGCTATAGTGTTTTTTGACATTTTTTGCCATACTATACTATGACTTTTTTGCCATACTATACTATGACGTTTTTTGGCATTTTATGCCATACTATACTATGATGTTTTTTAACATTTTTAGGCCTTATTTTGCTATGTCGTTGTATCCCCTACCATACTATGACGTTTTTATGACCTTTTATGCCTTAAAATGCTATAGTGTTTTTTGACATTTTTTGCCATACTATACTATGACGTTTTTTGGCATTTTATGCCATACTATACTATGATGTTTTTTTTACAATTTTTAGGCCTTATTTTACTATGTAGTTGTATCCCCTACCATACTATGACGTTTTTATGACCTTTTATGCCTTAAAATGCTATAGTGTTTTTTGACATTTTTTGCCATACTATACTATGACTTTTTTGGCATTTTATGACATACTATACTATGATGTTTTTTAACATTTTTAAGCCTTATTTTACTATGTCGTTGTATCCCCTACCATACTATGACGTTTTTATGACCTTTTATGCCTTAAAATGCTATAGTGTTTTTTGACATTTTTTGCCATACTATACTATGACGTTTTTTGGCATTTTATGCCATACTATACTATGATGTTTTTTACCATTTTTAGGCCTTATTTTACTATGTAGTTGTATCCCCTACCATACTATGACGTTTTTATGACCTTTTATGCCTTAAAATGCTATAGTGTTTTTTGACATTTTTTGCCATACTATACTATGACTTTTTTGGCATTTTATGACATACTATACTATGATGTTTTTTAACATTTTTAAGCCTTATTTTACTATGTCGTTGTATCCCCTACCATAATGTGACGTTTTTATGACCTTTTATGCCTTAAAATGCGATAGTGTTTTTTGACATTTTTTGCATACTATACTATGACTTTTTTGCCATACTATACTATGACGTTTTTTGGCGTTTTATGCCATACTATACTATGATGTTTTTTTAACATTTTTAGGCCTTATTTTGCTATGTAGTTGTATCCCCTACCATACTATGACGTTTTTATGACCTTTTATGCCTTAAAATGCTATAGTGTTTTTTGACATTTTTTGCCATACTATACTATGACGTTTTTTGGCATTTTATGACATACTATACTATGATGTTTTTTTAACATTTTTAGGCCTTATTTTGCTATGTCGTTGTATCCCCTACCATACTATGACGTTTTTATGACCTTTTATGCCTTAAAATGTAAAAATTTTTTTTGACATTTTTTGCCATACTATACTATGACGTTTTTTGGCATTTTATGCCATACTATACTATGATGTTTTTTAACATTTTTAGGCCTTATTTTACTATGTAGTTGTATCCCCTACCATACTATGTCGTTTTTATGACCTTTTATGCCTTAAAATGCTATAGTGTTTTTTGACATTTTTTGCCATACTATACTATGACTTTTTTGCCATACTATACTATGACGTTTTTTGGCATTTTATGACATACTATACTATGATGTTTTTTAAAATTTTTAGGCCTTATTTTACTATGTAGTTGTATCCCCTACCATACTATGACGTTTTTATGACCTTTTATGCCTTAAAATGTAACATTTTTTTTGACATTTTTTGCCATACTATACTATGACGTTTTTTGGCATTTTATGCCATACTATACTATGATGTTTTTTTAACATTTTTAGGCCTTATTTTACTATGTCGTTGTATCCCCTACCATACTATGACGTTTTTATGACCTTTTATGCCTTAAAATGCTATAGTGTTTTTTGACATTTTTTGCATACTATACTATGACTTTTTTGCCATACTATACTATGACGTTTTTTGGCATTTTATGACATACTATACTATGATGTTTTTTAACATTTTTAGGCCTTATTTTACTATGTCGTTGTATCCCCTACCATACTATGACGTTTTTATGACCTTTTATGCCTTAAAATGCTATAGTGTTTTTTGACATTTTTTGCCATACTATACTATGACGTTTTTTGGCATTTTATGCCATACTATACTATGATGTTTTTTAACATTTTTAGGCCTTATTTTACTATGTAGTTGTATCCCCTACCATACTATGACGTTTTTATGACCTTTTATGCCTTAAAATGCTATAGTTTTTTTGACATTTTTTGCCATACTATACTATGATGTTTTTTAACATTTTTAGGCCTTATTTTACTATGTCGTTGTATCCCCTACCATACTATGACGTTTTTATGACCTTTTATGCCTTAATATGCTATAGTGTTTTTTGACATTTTTTGCCATACTATACTATGACGTTTTTTGGCATTTTATGCCATACTATACTATGATGTTTTTTACCATTTTTAGGCCTTATTTTACTATGTAGTTGTATCCCCTACCATACTATGACGTTTTTATGACCTTTTATGCCTTAAAATGCTATAGTGTTTTTTGACATTTTTTGCCATACTATACTATGACTTTTTTGCCATACTATACTATGACATTTTTTGCCATACTATACTATGACATTTTTTATGACTTTTTATGACATGCTATACTATGACTTTTTATGACTTTTTATGACATGCTATACTATGACTTTATTTGCCATGCTATACTATGACTTTTTTATGACTTTTTATGACATGCTATACTATGATTTTTTTATGACTTTTTATGCCATTCTATACTATGACTTTTTATGCCATGCTATACTATGACTTTTTTATGACTTTTTATGACATGCTATACTATGACTTTTTTTTGCCATGCTATACAATGACTTTTTTATGCCATGCTATACTATGACTTTTTTATGACTTTTTATGCCATGCTATACTATGACTTTTTTATAACTTTTTATGCCATGCTATACTATGACTTTTTTATGACTTTTTATGCCATGCTATACTATGACTTTTTTTTGCCATGCTATACTATGACTTTTTTATAACTTTTTATGCCATGCTATACTATGACTTTTTTTGCCATTCTATACTATCACTTTTTATGCCATGCTATACTATGACTTTTTATGCCATGCTATACTATGACTTTATGACTTTTTATGCCATGCTATACTATGACTTTTTTTTGCCATGCTATACTATGATTTTTTATGACTTTTTATGGAATGCTATACTATGACTTTTTAATGACTTTTTATGCCATGCTATACTATGACTTTTTTATGACTTTTTATGGAATGCTATACTATGACTTTTTAATGACTTTTTATGCCATGCTATACTATGACTTTTCTTTGCCATTCTATACTATGACTTTTTATGCCATGCTATACTATGACTTTTTTATGACTTTTTTTTGCCATGCTATACTATGACTTTTTTATGACTTTTTATGCCATGCTATACTATGACTTTTTTTGCCATGCTATACGATGACTTTTTTATGACTTTTTATGCCATGCTATACTATGACTTTATTTGCCATGCTATACTATGACTTTTTTATAACTTTTTATGCCATGCTATAATATGACTTTTTATGCCATTCTATACCATGACTTTATTTGCCATGCTATACTATGACTTTTTTATAACTTTTTATGCCATGCTATACTATGACTTTTTTTTGCCATTCTATACTATGACTTTTTATGCCATGCTATACTATGACTTTTTACGCCATGCTATACTATGACTTTTTTTTGACTTTTTATGCCATGCTATACTATGACTTTTTTTTTGCCATGCTATACTATGACTTTTTTTTGCCATGCTTTACTATGACTTTTTATGCCATGCTATACTATGACTTTTTATGCCATGCTATACTATGACTTTTTTATGACTTTTTATGCCATGCTATACTATGACTTTTTACGCCATGCTATACTATGACTTTTTTTTGACTTTTTATGCCATGCTATACTATGACTTTTTTTTGCCATGCTATACTATGACTTTTTTTTGCCATGCTATACTATGACTTTTTTTTGCCATTCTATACTATGACTTTTTATGACATGCTATACTATTACTTTTTTTTGACTTTTTATGCCATGCTATACTATGACTTTTTTTTGGCATTTTATGCCATACTATACTATGATGTTTTTTAACATTTTTAGGCCTTATTTTGCTATGTCGTTGTATCCCCTACCATATTATGACGTTTTTATGACCTTTTATGCCTTAAAATATTATAGTGTTTTTTGACATTTTTTGCCATACTATACTATGAGGTTTTTTGGCATTTTATGCCATACTATACTATGATGTTTTTTAACATTTTTAGGCCTTATTTTACTATGTAGTTGTATCCCCTACCATTCTATGACGTTTTTATGACCTTTTATGCCATGCTATACTATGACTTTTTTATGACTTTTTATGCCATGCTATACTATGACTTTTTACGCCATGCTATACTATGACTTTTTTTTACTTTTTATGCCATGCTATACTATGACTTTTTTATGACTTTTTATGCCATGCTATACTATGACTTCTTATGCCATGCTATACTATGACTTTTTTATGCCATGCTATACTATGACTTTTTACGCCATGCTATACTATGACTTTTTTTTTACTTTTTATGCCATGCTATACTATGTCTTTTTTTTTGCCATGCTATACTATGACTTTTTTTTGACTTTTTATGCCATGCTATACTGACTTTTTTATGACTTTTTTTTGCCATGCTATACTATGACTTTTTTATGACTTTTTATGCCATGCTATACTATGACTTTTTTATGACTTTTTATGCCATGCTATACTGACTTTTTTATGACTTTTTTTTGCCATGCTATACTATGACTTTTTTTTGCCATGCTATACTATTACTTTTTTTTGCCATGCTATACTATGACTTTTTTATGACTTTTTATGCCATGCTATACTATGACTTTTTTATGCCATGCTATACTGACTTTTTTATGACTTTTTTATGCCATGCTATACTATGACTTTTTTTTACTTTTAATGCCATGCTATACTATGACTTTTTTATGACTTTTTATGCCATGCTATACTATGACTTTTTTTTGCCATGCTATACTATGACTTTTTTTTGCCATGCTATACTATGATTTTTTATGACTTTTTATGGAATGCTATACTATGACTTTTTTATGACTTTTTTTCCCATGCTATAGTATGACTTTTTTTTGCCATGCTATACTATGATTTTTTATGACTTTTTATGGAATGCTATACTATGACTTTTTTATGACTTTTTTTCCCATGCTATAGTATGACTTTTTTTTGCCATGCTATACTATGACTTTTTTATGACTTTTTTTGCCTTGCTATACTATGACTTTTTATGCCATGCTATACTATGACTTTTTTTTTTAACAATATGTTTATTAGATTTTCTGATACATACCGTTTTTACAAACAGCCTCAAAGAGACAATTTGAGGTACAAATCAACAAACAACACGAAGAACAGCTTCTCAGATTCAAGGCCACCTCTCTACATAACATTCAAAACATGTTCAGGGTAAGTCTCTCGGATTAACCATATTGTGAGGTTACATTAGATAGAGCTCATTCCTCTTCATCATAGGACAGGTCTATACATTTCACAAACACAATGAATGGTCCTCAGATCCTTTCGAATACATCTTGTTTCCTTTTGCATATATAAGTAATTCTTTCTAATGGAAGAGTTGCTAACATTTGCCTGATCCAATATTTTACACTTTGTCTGGAAGTTTTTCTCCAAAACATAGCTATCGATCTTTTGGCATGCAGAAGGCATAAATCAATCATTATACTTTCACTTTTGGTACATTTGTGATTTTGGGGATACAATCCTAAAATAAAAAACATTCAACACTCTCTGTACGTTACCACCAGTTTAGCCGGGGGTATGATGCCGTGTCTTAGTCCCAGGCTCGTCGTGTTGCCTCCGCTGTTTATGCACGTTTGTAGTTGTAGAATCTGACCTGCTGGTTCTTGTAGAGGACGCCTTTCTTCTCCGCAGCCTTTAGCACAAGCAGTTTGTGCTTATAGTTCAGGAACCTCATTATTAAAGTTCTCAGCGAGGCTTCTGCTCTGCGCCCCAAAGTCAGTCCGTTATGATTGTGTCTGTGTCTTCCCTCTGTCTTTGCTCGTCCTTCCAGTATTTGGCATCACTACGGTGAAAAACCGAGTCGCTTCAGCATTCAAGGAGCAGATGTGGAAAATATTACAGGATTTGTTCAGAGTTGTAGCGGAGCGGGGCTTAAACGCGACCTTCTACCATGCAGCCATAACCGGAAGTCATACTATGACTTTTTATGCCTTACTACATTATGACTTTTTTGGATTTCTTATGCCTTACTATATCTTTACATTTTATGCTTTACTATAATATGACATTTTCTGACATTGTATGCTTTACTATACTAAGACTTTTTATGCCTCACTTTGCTGTGACTTGTGATGCTTCACTATACCTTGATTTTTTATGCCTTACTATATTAAGACTTATTAGTTCTCATTATACTATTACATTGTTTTCACTTTTTAGTGCTTATTATACTATGATGTTTTTTGACGTTTACATGTTTTTCTTGGACCTCAGCAAACTTCAGGTTTTAAAGCTGCACCTCTCACAACTGACTCTAGATCTGGTCTGAAATCTGTTTGAGTTTCCACAGAAACCCTCTAAATAGGTGAATTAAAATCAACTGTAGACGAGGAATCATTTATCACACTGACACTTGAAGAGTTTCACCTAATGCAAGTTTATTAGCAAGAAAACAACACACAAACAAACTGATGTCTAACAGTTCAGTCCAGCACAGTATAGGAGCCGCTCACGGCGGCTTCAGATTACACAAGTCAAGCAGACATCCCACATTAAAAAATCCCCAACAAAGGAAAAACCTCTCCTTATATTCTGATGTTTGGGGGTTGCATCTGTGGGATGGTTTGATATAAATGACTATATTTTAATTTCTATATTTTGCTCAGTCTCCTTCGCTCTCTTCCTGAATCTTAGCAGATCACGATGATCCAGCCGAGGCGTCGTTACTAAATAGAGCTTTGGCGTCACAGTATTATGTTTTCAAACCCTCGCTCCTCCTGGAGCCACTTGTTTAATATATAAATTAGTTTTAACTAATTCAAACAAACTTAATAAACTTTACTGTCGGTGGGTTCATTGTTTAACCATCACCAGAAGACCTGACCGCCCTCTGGTGTCCGAGGCGTTAGACGTCAGCTGACACCAACACACATCAGCTGTTACCAGAGATGAAATCAACATCACATCTGCTCAGTCACCAACCGTCTCAAGGTTTTTGCACAAGTGACTTTTCTTCCTCTCTTTACACACTGTGTCTTATGTGAATTATTATAGGTGAGAACTTCTTCCTGTCTCCTACCTGCCAACTATGGATTAGAGCTATGGTTTTCTATTTTTCCACATTCACGGACCGTGTCCTCAGCCGGGCTTGTTGAGGCATCTAACACCGTACATCAGATGACACATTGATTATGAGGTCATACAGTTACCATCGATACAGAATACAATGAACACGATAGTACACATATAATTTCTCAGCAGAAGCCATTTATATCTACAACCATTATATCTGTCACACACCAGAGAGATAAATACACCGTCCTCACCCCCGCCGCTCCTGGTGTCTTTCTTGGTTCATGTGTTTTACACACAGTGGAGAACCGCCTCACATGGAGAGGTTACTAGCACATACGATGCACGTGAGGTGATGTCTTCAGAGGCTGGTAGAGGCAAACAATCAGCTGATAACGTGCACATACATGAGAAGTGATGACCTATTCTGTCCAGCGTGTAATCGCCGGTGGATTTTCAGGTAACGTGGCGAGTTGAACGTCCCTCCGCACTGATCACAGGTGTATTTCTCCTCAGAGTGAACGACCTGATGCTCTTTCAGATAACATAGTTCAATGAAGGATTTCCCACACTGCTCACAGGTGTGTGGTTTCTCTCCGCTGTGGATATGTTGGTGTCTTTTTAAGCGATACGCCCGAGAAAAAGCTTTGCCACACTGCTCACAGGTGTGCGGTTTCTCTCCGGTGTGAATACGTTGGTGGATTTGTAGACTACTCGTCGTTGTAAAAGCTTTCCCACACTGCTCACAGGTGTGTGGTTTCTCTCCGGTGTGAATATGTTGGTGGATTTTTAAATTCGTTGAAGTGGTAAACGTCTTCCCACAGTGGTCACAGCTGTGCAGCTTCTCTTTAGTGCGTCTCTGTTTCTATGGAGACGGACAGAGACAGAATCAGATCTCATGTGAGTGAGTTGTATAAAACTAGATTTGTACTGCATCAATTTCATAACATCCTCAGACTAAAGAAATGTCAACAACAAACAACCGTTAGTTCTGATCCAGTGATGTGATTGGACAGAGTCAGAGTCACGGATCACTCCTCTTCACAGCTGTTCTATTAACCGTTAATCAGCGTCACATTAACATCGTTATCGATCTCAGATTGAAACAAACAAAGATGAAAATATTTCAGAAAGAAGGTTTGAATGAAACGATGTCATCAGGAGAGGATGAAGGAAGAAGGTGGATCCTTCAGAAACACCTGAGCTAACGTGGAGACAGAGCAGCAGCTGGTGTCGCTGTGCAGCTCAGGAACATGTTGGTGTTGCTTAGCAATAGTCCAGGAACTGTTTGTGTTGTGGTAGAGAAATAATTGATGAAATAAACAAACAGATCATAGATGTTGTTGTTTATTGAACTAACATGGCGCTGAGGGACAGATGTTGATCAGTATCAGTCTCGCGGTCACTGGAAACTCGTTCGAGCCTGAGCTCGCGACGCTCCTCCCCCCTTAGTTACTGTTGCTAAGGTGTAACATGGGACGCCTATTAGAGAAACACTTGTTTTCTAGAAGCAAAGACTTTCCATTCACTGATGTTCTGTAGTTCTTTGTTCCACAGACAGAACAACTCAGCTACCCACAATCCCTCACTGGTCTCACCTGGGGACGACCTGTAGATAGACATTGTGTTTTTACTCTGTCCCACTGTAAATAAATGTCTTTAAGTAGAACCACAGGTGTGAATATTACCAACCTCTGCTCAGCAGAACTCCAGTCCTTCCACGTTAACTTACTGTTGTCATGGTAACTTGGTTATAGTTATTAATGTCATTGTTAATCACAGTTCCACATTAATAGTAATGATTTGAGACTGAAACAATATTGGCTATTTTGCCTGTTAGTTTAGGCCGTTGCCCCCGAGGACTTTAATTCATTTTAAAGTTATTATTTTATATTAATATTTTTAATATTAATATTTTGTATGAGAGTCAATAAATTGATAGACAACTGAAGATCCAACATTTATAGTGTCCAGCTCATGAGGCAGAGCTCAGAACAGTATGAACATATATTGGATTTCCATATATGAAAAACACAGTATACATATAAAATAAAAACAGTTATTGACACGTGTGTATGATTATATTATAGACATGTTACATACATATATATCCATCCCACAGTCTGTCAGTACATGTTGATATTAGTCTATAGACTTTCCCTGAATGAGAAGATAGACATCACTTCCTGTGACGCGAGAACTTTCCGTGAGATCGATAACAGCTGTCTGCTGTCTCTCCTGACTCTCCTGACTCTCCTTACTCTCCTGACTCTCCTTACTCTCCTGACTCTCCTTACTCTCCTGACTCTCCTTACTCTCCTGACTCTCCTTACTCTCCTGACTCTCCTGACTCTCCTGACTCTCCTGTCTCTCCTGACTCTCCTGACTCTCCTGACTCTCCTGACTCTCCTGACTCTCCTGACTCTACATCTTCTAAATCCCTCTGATTCTACAACTGATTGGTTAAATGTCACTATCCAACCTAAAGCTAATTCTCCAGCTCGCAGAAATGAAAACCACAGTGTTTGTGTCCATGTCCATTTCCTCTGGGAGAACATGAGGATCTGAAGAGAATGAAAACAAAGAACACGTCATGTGTTCCAGTGAAGCCTTCAGCCAATCAGGACAAAGCTATGTCATGGCAGAGGTGGTTCCTGGTCCCTGCTCCTGCCAGGTGACATGGTGACGTTGTGCTGCGGCACATAAAGCAGAATGTCCCTAATGAGTACGTGATGACGTCACTGTAACTGAGCCTCATCCTTCGTCTTACTGTATCAAACGGAGACGGAGCGATGACGATGAACAGAAGCCACACCCCTTTTATTTCTGAAACAGATTCCAACAACAATCGGCAACTCCCAGGAACGATCCCAAAACATCTGTTACAAACATGAGGATGGACGTGAAGAGATGGAGGCGACAGGTCGCAACAATCACAACCTTCATCAGCTGATCTGGACTCTGTTTTCTCTCTTTACCACTTCTGGAAGAAAACGGACGTAACATCACATCAACCTTGAAAAGCAGAGAGATTCAGGAACTCCTTCCATCAGATACCTCATCTAAAGGAACTGGACTACTTAATTATTATTGTTTACTACTTACCATTATTATTATAATTAATATTAATAATGAGATGCTGGACACCTGTGTTTCCTCTAGGGAATAATTCATGTATCTATCTATCTATCTATCTATCTATCTATCTATCTATCTATCTATGGCGCAGTAACAACCAACCACCAGCAGGTGGAGCCAGATCATTTTCATAGTTTTCCTCACGTGGCATTTTGTTGGTCACCGATCATCAATTTAACACATGGACAAACCACAACACATGCAAGGAAACAAATGCGTTGCAAATTCTATCAATCTATCAATCACTCATTTTCACTCCTGCCACATAAAAAGAGGCAAAACAATGGTGTGATCCTTCCAACACTAACCCCTGATTCATCACAAGCACAGCATGAACAGTGTCACTAAACTAGTTTTTGTTTCATTCTGCTGGAGTTCACACATTTCTCCAGTGTGAGTGCGTTGGTGGATTTTAATGAAGTGTCATCGGTCGCACCTGTACAGTTTCTCTCCGCTCTGAAGGAGTAGATGTTTTTTAATGTAGACGAACTCTGGAAAGTTTTCCCACACTGATCACAGTTGTACGGTTTCTCTCCAGTGTCATCAAATTTATACTACATCAAATTTCGTAACGTCGCCTACGGAAGAGGATAAGGATCTTTATAAGGTTTTTTTTTTTTTTTTAAATCACTTTTCTCTCTGGGTGTTTATACATATCAAAAATAAATGAATTATCACCCCCCTGAAAAACATAGAAACATGATCTTGCAACAACAAAAAAAACGTGTCATGACCTTCATGCTCGAAGCAGCTGCTCCTCACTACAAGACATTGACTTCAGCTTTATCCCTCTGCAGCAGCAGCTCGCTTTCTTTCCCTTCAGACTACAGCAGAGTGGGTGGGGGAGGGGTGGCTCCACCTGACGGTGCAGTGTTAGAAAGTTGATGATCTGATAAATTTGATCTTGTTGTTGCTGCAGATGAAAGAAGAAGAAGAAGAAGAAGAGACCTCTGTTCATTCTGACTGATTTATTCAGTAAATCACATAAAATCTATTTGAAGCAAATAAAAGTCAGAAAAGTTCATTTATGACAGTGAAAAGTGTCTGATGCAGTTTTGATGCAGTTGAAAAGCTGTGCAATAAAAAGTTTGCTGCTCATATTTTAGCAAAGTATGAACTTTAATACTTGAAGGCGACATGCCACTGATCTTTGTCTTAGTTTCAATAAAGGAGTGAAAGAGAAAGAACATGGAATTTATTTATGTTAATCTTGGCATTTCACTGGTATCAACTACTACATTTCTGTTATTGTGACGTCTCTAGTTTCCCAGAATGCAACGTGTCGAGCTCAGGTGGTTTCCTTCGTCCAACAGCACCAAGCTGCGTCTGTAGGTTCAGTCCCAGCTGGAGTTCAGAGGCGGATTCTAGTTCTTCCTCGGCTGGATGACTCTTCTCACTGACGAGCGTCTGCATCAATGACACATGTTGTACAGTGAGTTCTAGAGGTTACTGTTATTGTCGGGGGGTCAGGGTTCAGTAACGTGGAGGAAAGCAGTCGGCCTGGCGCTGTGTGTCTGAACGGCGTGGTGCTGCTGATGGTTGTTCAGGCTCCTCAATCTACTGAAAGCTTCCCCACGCCGACCACAGCTGTGGTTCCTCTCCGGGGTCGAGGTGTCGCTGGGATTTTACGTCACCTGAAGTCTTGCTGATTTGGGAGAAACAACAATAACGGGCAGGTGAGTCCTGACTCACAGAGACACTCGACCAGCAGCTCCTCAGTCTGAGAGAAGTTAGCAGCAGTGGAGAGGACTCCTCTGAAAGAGCTGCCGTCACTCCACGTCAGTGTTTTAAACCTTAAACAATCTGAATCACTGAACAGATTCCACTCAGTCAGAGGGAATAATGATCGAAGATGTAATAACATCTCCAACTGAAACAACCTGATCAGTGGAGATGAAGTGTTTGGCAACGCTGCGTTACCTAGCAACAGAGAAAAGCAGATCTATGCTCCAAACAATGAATGTCTCTGACATCACAGGACAGTTCATACGACTTGTTTAAGATGTTCAACAGCTGCAGAGAAAAACAGCAGCTTCATGGTCGGTCTACCTGCTGTGATCAGGAACACCTGGAGAAATGATTATATGTGTAAACAGGAAACAGAATCACAGCATCAACACACAGGTTGTATTTATACACGTCCTTCATGGCCCATTCTTACATGAGGATTACGTTCTTTGATTTCTCAAGCGCATTTAAAACCATCCAACCCCCCACTCTTAAAGACAAGCTGGAAGGGATGGGGGCAGATCCCTGCTTCACGTACAACACCTCAGCCAGAGGAAGTGGATCAATATAATTATTATTGTTTATTTATTATCAAGTGTTTTTCTTATTATCAACAATGAGTTAATGGACACATGATTGACATCATTCTTACTTCTCCTCTTTAGTTCTCCTAACTGACTCAGCTGAGCAAAAGCCTTTAACACAATCCGTTGTCCGTCAGTCACTTCCTGTCTGTCAGCTGTGAGTTGACGCTGGTCTCCATGTGTGACTTGTAGATAAGACCTGACCAGCACTGAGACTTCCTGTCCCGCCCTCAGCTCACCACAGTGTCAAACTCCACCTGCTTCTCACAGCTGACGACTTCACGTGTACACACACAGGTGCATCCGAAGCCGTGTGACTTTAACCATCTTATTGTAGCAGGCTAATGCTAAGCTAGCTAGCTAACAATTGGTTTGATCAGTGATCACAGTGAGACACCAGCAGACACACAGCGCCAACCCGAGCTGCAGCGGCCACCACGTCATGTGACACCGTGCGGTTACCACAACGTCGTCTGGATGTGTGGCGTCGTCTGGAAACACACACTCGTTATACATGTCTGTGTGTTTATGAATACACAGTTTACACACGTAGATATACACATACATGTATATCTATACATACGTATATAGGGACACTGACACCAGTGACGTGCTGAGGTCGTCAACAGGAAGTGGTGAAGCTGAAGGCGTCTCTCTGCTGCTCAGACTGACGGTCAGTCGTCACGGAGACAACATGAAGACTCCACCTGTCTCTCTGCTGCTCGGTGAGTCCACACACTTCTACTGTCACTCACTCACTCAGTCACTCACTCAGTCAGTCACTCAGTCACTCACTCAGTCACTCACCTCTGTCCTCTTGTTGCAGGTGTGTGTGTGCTGCTGTCTGGACTGAAAGTTTCTGCAGGTGAGAGAGAAAACAGTTACTGACTGTATCTGAATGTCTCTCTCTCTCTCTGTCTCTCTCTCTCTGTCTCTGTCTCTCTCTGTCTCTCTGTCTCTCTCTGTCTCTCTCTGTCTCTGTCTCTCTGTCTCTCTCTCTCTGTCTCTGTCTCTCTCTGTCTCTCTGTCTCTCTGTCTCTCTCTCTCTCTGTCTCTCTGTCTCTCTCTCTCTCTCCTCTCTCTCTCTCCCTGTCTCTCTCTGTCTCTGTCTCTCTCTCTCTCTCTGTCTCTCTCTCTCTGTCTCTGTCTCTCTCTGTCTCTCTGTCGCTCTCTCTGTCTCTGTCTCTCTGTCTCTCTCTCTCTCTCTCTCTCTCTCCCTCTCTGTCTCTCTCTCTCTGTCTCTCTCTCTCTCTCGCTCTGTCTCTCTCTCTGTCTCTCTCTCTCTGTCTCTCTCTCTCTGTCTCTCTCTCTCTCTCTCTCTGTCTCTCTCTCTACCTCTCTCTCTCTCTCTCTCTCTCTCTCTCTGAGTGTGTGCTGGGAGTGGAGGACGGTGAGAGTGTGTGAGTTTTCCGGGTGAAAAGTCGGTTTTCTCTTTCTTTTTTTCTCACTGTGTGTTATTGTTTGGTAACTGGTTTAATTGTATGGTGTTTAGTTAGTGTTTGGTGACTGTTGGTGTTTTTTGTTGGCTGTTTTTCCGTGTTTCGTGGCGGGGATGGCGTCCTCTGAGACGCTGTCCCTGTCGTTGAGACATGGAGTGAGGCTGGTGCCGCGGCCCAGCTCCACCGTGGAGCAGGTGCTGCTGGCGGTTTGAGAGCAGGTGGGCCACGGCAACATCTCGTACGCCTCCCGTATGAACAAAGCCGTGGTGGTGTTTTTAAAGGATCAGGCCTGTGTCACTCAGCTGATCGAGAGCGGTCTAAACCTGGGGGAGGAATTCATTCAGGTTTCCCCGCTGGCGGTGCCTTCAACCCGGATCACCGTGTCCGGAGTCCCTCCGTTCATCCCGAATGAAGCTCTGGAGAAAGAGCTGAAGCGCTTCGGGAGGTTCGCGAGCGGGTTCCGGTCGGTGGGTCTGGGTTGTAAGGACGCCAAGCTGAAGCATGTTCAGTCTTTGAGGAGACAGGTTTACATGTTCCTCGAGTCTCCTGCTCAAACGCTGGAGGTGTCTTTCCGGGTGAAGGCTGAGGAAAGTTTCTACCTGGTGTACGCCAGCTCAGGTAACATGAAGTGCTTCGAGTGTGGAGATGTGGGGCACAAGCGGGTCGCATGTCCGCACAGACAGCTCCCGGCGGCGGCTCCTGCAGCCGCTGGGGCCGCCGGCGGAGAGGGGAGCGGCGGGGCCGCTCCCACGGTGTGGGGCCGACCTGCCGTCTCCGCGGCTCCCGGTTCCGCGGCCGTCGGCGCCGGGGCTGCGGTCTCCGCGGCTCCCGGTTCCGCGGCCGTCGGCGCCGGGGCTGCGGGTGGCGAGGACGGAGTTTTAGCTACATCCGTCGGCCCTGTATCTAAAGAACAGGTGGCTACTGACGAAGAAGAGATAATGACAGGTACTGAGGTGAGGGCAGACCGTGTAACCATGGTAACTGCGAGTCATGGAAACACTGATATGGGCGGGATAGAGCAGGGACAGGAGTGTGGTCAGGTAGGTAAAGTGGGCGGGGCAGAGCAGGGACAGGAGTGTGGTCAGGTAGGTAAAGTGGGCGGGGCAGAGCAGGGACAGGAGTGTGGTGCACAGCAGGCTGAGCTGTTACAGGCCAGTCAGGAAAGTCATGTGACTGGAATGGAGGTGGAGTCAGACTCCGACTGTCTGTCTGTAGCTGAAAGTGTCTCTCAGAGTACAGACCTGTACTCTCTGAGAGACATCAATGAGTTTCTGGACGAAACATTTGGTAGACAAGTTAATGTGAAAGATTTCTTTCCTGATGTAGGAAAGTTCATCCAGTCAGTGTCCACTCTGCAGAAGGTGGTGGGGGTGGACCTGCTGGATGACAAGAAACGCTACAGACTAAAAAAACATGTCACCGCCTTAAGGAAAAGTTTAAAAAGCACCAAAAAAGTTAAAAAAATGAAATTATCCAGGTAAGCAAATAATGAACACACAACACAGGGTGTTTTCTTTTTGCTGTGTCTGTCTGTCTGTCTGTCTGTCTGTCTGTCTGTCTGTCTGTCTGTCTGTCGGTCTGTCTGTCTGTCTGTCTGTCTGTCTCCCTCCTGCTCTGTCTCTCCTCTCCTCTGATGCCGGGCTTCAGGGCGGCTTCCTTAAACATTAACGGGGGTAGAAATGCTCAGAGAAGAGCTTTGGTCACAGAGGTCGTCCGGGACAAAAGGCTGGATGTAATTTTCCTGCAAGAAACCCACAGTGACCCTCTGAATGAAGCAGACTGGGGCTTATGGTGGGGGGGGCAGCATGTACTCAGTCACGGCTCCAATTTAAGTGCTGGAGTCGCTGTTTTATTTTCCCCCATTTTAGCAGTAAACATTTTATCCAGCACTGAGATAGAGAGGGGCAGGGGGCTCATGGTCAGAGCAGAAATAGACTCTGTTGTTTTTAACTTTATAAACATATATGCTCCTAACCACGGCCCTGAACGCCTCGTTCTCTTCCAGCTGCTGAAGGACAGACTCAGCCAGTGTAATAGGGGTGAGTGTGTTATTCTGGGGGGGGACTGGAACTGTTGTACTAACAGGGTGGACAGGACAGGACAGGAGCCCCACCCTCAGTCCTCCTCCTCTCTGGCCCAGCTGCTGAGAGAAGCTGATCTGGTGGATGTTTGGAGGATGAAGCATCCGTCAGTCAGGCAGTACTCCTGGGTCAAAGTCTCGGACGGCAGGGTCAGTGCAGCCAGGCTGGACAGACTTTACATCTCTGCTGCTTTTACAGCTCGTGTCACTAACAGCAACATCCTCCCTGTTGGTTTCACAGACCACCATCTAGTGTCAGCAGAGCTGTTTTTATCTCCCACCCAGAAATCCTCATCCTTCTGGCATTTCAATGTTAAGCTTTTACGTGACTCTACGTTTTGTGAAAATTTTAAGTACTTTTGGTTTTATTGGAAATCGAGGAAGGGGTCTTTTCCCTCCCTTAGTCAGTGGTGGGAGGTGGGCAAGGGTCAGATTAGGGTCTTCTGCCAGCAGTACTCAGCATACTCCACGGCTAACATCAGGAGGGCTGTGGAGCAGCTGGAGACAGAGATCAGAGAGCTGGAGAGTGTGTCCTCAGCCGACACAGAGACTCTGGCCTCCAGAAGACAGCAGCTGAGCTCTATACTCCATGAGAGAGCCAAAGGAGCTCTGGTCCGAGCTCGCTTCATTTCACTGAAGGATATGGACGCTCCGACCAGCTTCTTCTTCAGCCTGGAGAGGTCCGAGGCCCAGAGGAAGCAGATGGTGTGTCTCCGTCTCCCGGACGGAAAGTTGACCTCTGACTCGGCGGAAATGAGGAGACACACGGTGGAGTATTACTCTGACCTGTTCAGGGCGGAGAACTGCGACATGGACGCTACTGAGGAGCTGCTGGACGACCTTCCTCGGCTGAGGCCGGAGGACCGCGACACCCTCAGCTTGGACCTGTCTCTGCAGGAGCTGACCACGGCCGTCACCCACATGGCCTCAGGGAAAGCTCCAGGAATGGACGGCCTGCCGGCAGACTTTTTTAAGCATTTTTGGAACTTACTGGGACACGACCTGTTGGATGTTTTTAAAGAGTCTTTTAACAAAGGGAGTCTTCCTGCTTCCTGTCGCCGTGCAGCGATCTCCCTGCTGCCCAAGAAGGGAGATTTAACGCTCCTTAAAAACTGGAGACCTGTGGCTCTCTTATGTACAGACTATAAAATTTTATCCAACAGACTGAAAGTTTTTATTGGACAATTAATTGGTCCCCATCAGTCCTACTGTGTCCCAGACAGATCCATAAGGGATAATTTGTTTTTAATGAGAGACATTTTTGACGTCTGCAAATTGTATGGATTAGATGTTGGCATTTTATCAATAGACCAAGAGAAAGCTTTTGATCGTGTAGATCACTCTTTCTTGTTTGCCACATTGCAGGCGTTTGGTGTCGGAGAGCACTTTTTGTCCTGGGTGAAATTATTGTACAGGAGTGCGTGTTGTGTGGTGAAGGTGGGGGGGGGGGCTGAGCCGTCCTGTAGAGGTGGGAAGGGGGATCAGGCAGGGCTGCCCTATCTCAGGACAGCTGTACAGTGTGGCCATCGAGCCGCTCCTGTGCAGGCTCAGGAAGCGGCTGAGGGGTCTGTGTCTGCCTGGGCCGGCTCTCGGCCCCCCTGTGGTCGTATCGGCTTATGCAGACGACATTACCATCTTTGTCAAGGACCAGAGGGACATCGAGGAGCTTGAGGGCAGCCTAGCTCTGTACGAGAAGGCCTCTTCAGCAAGGGTGAACTGGGGGAAGAGCGAGGCATGTCTGGTGGGGGAGTGGAGCAGAGGGAACACTCCAGGCCTTCCTGGGAACCTGCAGTGGGGAAATACAGGGATGAAGGTCCTGGGGGTTCACTTAGGCAGTGAGGACAGGGAAAGGCAGAACTGGGAGGGAGTGCTGGGGAAAGTGCAAGCTAAGTTGTCTAAATGGACATGGTTGCTACCTCAGCTGTCCTACAGGGGAAGAGCTCTGATTGTCAACAACCTGGTGGCCTCGTCCCTCTGGCACAGACTGCAGGTGCTGGTGCCTCCGCCTGACCTCGTGGAACAACTGCAGCAGCTCCTGGTGGACTTCTTTTGGACTGGATGTCATTGGGTGCGAGCGTCGGTCCTGTACCTCCCTGTGGCAGAGGGGGGGCAGGGCCTGATTGACATCAGGTCCAGGACTGCAGCCTTCAGACTTCAAGCTGCTCAGCGGCTGCTGTATGGACACTCCCCCTGCTGGTCGGCGTTGGCCCGCCTGCTACTCCAGAGAGCCGGACGGCTCGGACTGGACAAACACCTCTTTCTTTTAAAGCCAGCTGGATGTGACCTGGAAGGGCTCACACCCTTCTACAAATCGGTTTTAAACGCCTGGAGGACACTGACCGTCGCCCGACCTCCTGACCCTCGGCCGGGGAAGTGGCTCTTTGAGGAGCCTTTGTTTCACAGCGCTTTCCTGCCGGTTGCTGGACTCTCCTCGCCCACACTGAGAGCGAAGCTCATCGAGGCTGGCGTTGTGAAGCTGGGTCACCTCACCAGGAGAACTCTGGACGAGCTGGCTGAGATGTTGGGCGTCAGGTCATCTAGGATGCTGCAGAGCCTGATGGAGAAGGTGTGGCTCTCGCTGCCCGCTCCTCTGAGGACATTTGCTCAGAACAGGACTATGGCCGACCAATGGTGTGAGGGACAGGACTACGTCTTTCCCTCACTGAGTGTGAGTCCTGATGTGGGGGAGTGGAGCGAGGACAGAGGCCAGCTCCTCTCCCTGAAGACTCCAGTGCTGGGCAGCTTCAGCTCCTGCAGTAAGAAGCAGCTGTACCTCAGCTGCATCAAGGTGCTGAACCTCCGCTCTCTGGATGGAGTCCGGGAGTCCAGGTGGATCGAGGTGTTTGGCTCAGACTCTTCCCCTAAAGGCAGCTGGCGTCTCCTGTACAAGCCTCCTGTTGAGAAACGGATGGCCGACCTCCAGTGGAGGATTGTACATGGAGCTATAGCTACGAACAGACACGTAGCTCACTTGAACCCCAGCACTGAGGAGAACTGCCCCTTCTGCCCTGAACCAGAAACCCTCCAACATCTGGTGGTGTCCTGCCCCCTCCTGACAGGGCTGTTCCAGCTGCTGCAGGAGTGGGTGGAGCAGCTGGGAGAGACCTTCTCCCTGTCCGTCTTTGTGCTCGGACCAAAGTACACTCCCAGGAAGAGACAGTCCCTGGTTTTAATTAATTTTATTTTTGCAGCTGCCAAGTTGGCGATCTGGAGGACAAGAAAAAACCAGATGAGGGGGGAAGGCTGGACTGACCCGGTCCGCTGTTTGAAAGGTTTGGTGGCAGCTCGTTTGAAAGTAGAGCGAGCGTTTTTCACACTGACCGGGAACATGAACGGGTTCAGGGCTGAGTGGGGCTTTGGGCAGCTCCTGACCTCACTAGGGGAGGACTTTTAGCTTAGCTTAGCTTAGCTTAGCTTAGCTAGTTTTACCCCTTAGTGTGTGAGAGAGTGTGTGAATGGGAGTTTTCTTGTTTTTGTTTTTGTTTTGTTTTGTTTTATTTATTTATTATTTTTCTTTCTGTTTGCAGTAACATTTTGATTATTTGACCTAGTGGAAGAGTTTAAGGATGTTATTGATAAGGTCCCAAATAAAGTTGTGTTAAAGTCAAAAGTCTCTCTCTCTCTCTCTCTCCCTCCCTCTCTGTCTCTCCGTCTCTCTCTCTCTCTCTCTCTTTCTCTCTGTCTCTCTCTGTCTCTCCGTCTCTCTCTCTCTGTCTCTCTTTCTCTCTCTCTCTCTCTCTCTCTCTCTCTCTCTCTCCCTCCCTCTCTGTCTCTCCGTCTCTCTCTCTCTCTCTTTCTCTCTCTCTCTCTCTCTATCTCTCTCTCTCTCTCTGAGTGAATGGCGGAGTGAGAGGAGCGTGGTGTTGCAGAGAGCGTTTTGTGAGATTTTTCGAGGTTTTCTATCTTTTCTAATTTTTTCTGTAGATGTTGTAAATAGTGTGTAGTTCAGGTTGTGTAGGTGTTAGTGTTGGTGTGTATACAGGAGGTCAGCGTCTTCGCTGGTCGGCGTGGTGAACGCCGACATGGAGTTCACCAAACTCAGCAGGAAACAGGGTTTAAAATCTGTGCTGGGTTTCAGTGCTCGGTGGAGGACTGCAGTCTGGCGGTGGGGGAAGTTGTGGGTCACAGCAGCATTAAATCTGCTGCTCGGATGAACGGCGCTGTTGTGATCTTTGTGGACAGCGTCGAAAAAGTGAACAAGATTATTGAGACCGGAGTTGTGGTGAATGACACGTTTGTGTCGGTGTCTCCTCTCACCACACCGGCTAAACAAGTCACCATATCGAACATCCCTCCGTTCATCAGTGATGAGGTTTTGTTGAGGGAGCTGGCGAGACACGGGAAGATCGTTTCCCAGATCAGGAAACTGCCGTCGGGATGTAAATCTCCGCTGCTGAAACATGTGGTTTCACACAGACGGCAGGTTCTGATGATCCTCAGTAAAAAGGATGAAGAGCTCAGTCTCGTGTTTAATGTGAGAGTGGATGATTTTGATTATGTTGTGTTTGTGAACTCCGGGACTTTAAAGTGTTTTGGATGTGGGAGGGAGGGACATTTAGTCCGAGCCTGTCCTGATAAAGTCTCCTCTGCTGATAAAACACAGAGGGAGGAGGAGAGAGGAGACACACAGAGACAAGCTGGACAAGATGGTGAGGGGACAAAAGAGACACAGCAGAGTCAAGAAGACTCTGACACTCAGAGACAAAGACATGAAGCAGCTGTCAGTCACACAGGGAGGGAGAAAAGTGATGACAGTGAAACGGCAGCAGGAGAGGACACTGTGAGAGACACAGTGAGAGACACAGTGAGAGACACAGTGAGAGACACAGTAAGAGACACAGTGAGAGACACAGTGAGAGACACAGTGAGAGACACAGTGAGAGACACAGTAAGAGACACTGTGAGAGACACTGTGAGAGACACAGTAAGAGACACTGTGAGAGACACAGTGAGAGACACAGTAAGAGACACTGTGAGAGACACTGTGAGAGACACAGTAAGAGACACTGTGAGAGACACAGTGAGAGACACAGTAAGAGACACTGTGAGAGACACTGATGAAGACGTGATGGAGCAGAAGGATTTTAAAGTCCCTGTTCTCAAAAGGAAACAGACCAACAGTGACAGCGGCTCTCAGGCCGAGAAAGGAGCAGTGACCATCAGAGAGAAGAAGAAGGAGGTGCAGCCAGAGTCTGAGTCTGGCATGGAGGAGGAGGAGGAGGAGGAGGAGGAGGAGGAGGAAGAAGACGAGGAGGAGGAGGAGGAGGAGGAGGAGGAGGAGGAGGAAGAGGACTGTGATGAAGGCAGCCAGAGTCTGAGTCTGGCATGGAGGAGGAGGAGGAGGAGGACTGTGATGAAGGCAGCCAGAGTCTGAGTCTGGCATGGAGGAGGAGGAGGAGGAGGAGGAGGAGGAGGAGGAGGAGGACTGTGATGAAGGCAGCCAGAGTCTGAGTCTGGCATGGAGGAGGAGGAGGAGGAGGATGAGGAGGACTGTGATGAAGGCAGCCAGCCTCACACTGACTCACAGCTGTCTGGTGGATCACAGCAGGAGGAACAATATGAATTACAACAAATTAAAAAGTTCCTGCAAACAAGGAAAAATATGAAAAAAGTGCGAGTGGAAGAAACTTTGCAGACAAAGAAGTGTTTATACGATCTGTCAGATCACAGATGAGCAGCAGAGGAAAAGGGGGTTATACTGACCAGGAAGTCTACAGACTGAAGAAACTCGTCCTGAGACTCAAACAAGAGCTGAATAATGATGAAGACTCAGGAACAGTGTAAGACAGTCTGGGTTCTGTCTGTCTTAGTGTGTGTGGTGCTTCTCACATCAGAGGACATGAGTGATTTTAAAGTCTCCACACTGAATATAAATGGAGGCAGAGATGTGAGGAAGAGAGCCAGTCTGTTTGAGCTGATGGAAGTGAAGAGTGTTAATGTGATGTTGGTTCAGGAAACACACAGCGACTCTGTAAATGAGACTGACTGGAGGAGGGAATGGGACGGGGAGGTGGGTTTAAGTCACCTAACTAGGACCAGTGGAGGAGGGGCACTCCTCTTCTCTAAAAGCTTTCTGCCACAGTCTCATGTGGTGGAGGAAGTGATGGAGGGGAGACTGATGGTGGTCAGAGCCAAATATGAGCGTTTTACTCTTGTTTTTATTAATGTATACGCTCCCAACACAGGACCTGCCAGAGTTCAGCTTCTACATGAACTAGCTGTGGTTTTAAGTCAGTGTGGGCCTGAAGAGGTTTTGTTTTTAGGAGGAGATTTTAACTGCACAGAGAACGATCAGCTGGACAGGAATCACACTGAACCTCATGCCGCTTCAAAACCAGCCATGAAGCAGCTGGTAGAGGCTCAAAGTTTAACGGACGTATGGAGGGAAACACATGGCAAACAGAGGCAGTACACTTGGGTCCAGACCAGAGAGAAGCTTCTCTCTACGGCCACATTAGACAGGTTTTATTGTTTTAAGCATCATTTTAGTATTTTTAAAGGGTGCAGAATACTTCCTGTGGGGTTCTCAGATCATTGCATGGTGTCCTGTAATGTGTATATTGCAAATGTAAAACACAAGTCTGCGTATTGGCACTTTAACACTTTGTTGTTGGATGAACATTTTAAAGAAACGTTTTTATTTTTCTGGGGAGTTTTTAGAACTAGAAAAGGGGATTTTACATCGTTGAAGCAGTGGTGGGATTGTGGGAAAGTGGAGATCAAGCAGTTTTGTCAACAGTACACTCTCAATGTCTCTCGTGACATCACCAAATCTATAAGAGATCTGGAGATTGAAATAGTGGAGCTGCAAAGTGCTGCAGAGTCCACAGGAGATCGAGGCTGTATTGAAGACCTCAAAACCAAAAAAGCCGTACTGGCGGACCTGCTGGGCTCTAAAGCACAAGGGGCGCTGATCCGGTCTCGCTTTCAGAGCGCTGCTCTGATGGACTCACCGTCCAAGTTCTTTTTCAGCCTGGAGAAGAAGAATGGGCAGAGCAGGTTCATCCACGCTCTGCACTCAGCTGCAGGACACCTGCTGACTGAAGACAGCGAGATCCGACAGAGAGCTGTGGACTTCTACTCCCAGCTGTTTGAAAGTGAGTACACTGAAGATGACGGGGCTTTTAACTTGTTCTGCGGTGGGCTGCCCAGGGTCTCGGAGGAGACCAACAAGGAGCTGGAGGGTCCTCTGACCACAGAGGAAGTCTCCATGGCGCTGCAGAGTATGCAGGGGGGGAGGGCCACTGGGATTGACGGGCTCCCACCTGAGTTTTACAAAGCTTTCTGGAATGAACTAAAGACAGACGTCATAGATGTCTTCACAGAGAGCTTTGGTGACTCGTCTCTGCCCCAGAGTTGCAGGAGAGCAGTTCTGACTCTGTTGCCAAAGAAAGGAGATCATCAGGACATCAAGAACTGGCGACCGGTCTCTCTACTGTGTACAGACTATAAACTGCTGTCTAAAGTCCTGGCCAACAGACTGAAGACGGTGATGGACCAGGTCATACACAGGACTCAGACCTACTGTGTGCCCGGTAGGTCCATAGTTGACAATGTGTCACTGATTCGGGATCTTTTGGAAGTCTCTGGTTCTTTGGGTTTTGATGCTGGTCTGATTTCTCTGGACCAGGAAAAGGCTTTTGACCGGGTTGAGCACCGTTACCTCTGGAAGGTTTTACAGAGGTTCGGCCTCAGCCCTGGATTCATTGCCAAGATTAAGGTTTTGTACGAGGACGTTGAGAGTGTACTGAAAATGAATGGTGGTTTGTGTAAACCCTTTAAAGTGACTCGGGGGATCAGACAAGGCTGCTCGATGTCTGGGATGTTATATGCACTTTCTATTGAGCCAATGTTGCACAATATTCGTTCTTTTATCGATGGTCTAGTTTTACCTGATTGTGATACACGTTTTAATTTATCTGCATACGCAGATGACATTATTGTTATTATAAAAAACCAGGATGATGTCACACAGTTGGGAAATATTGTAGACAATTTTGGGAGAATCTCAGCTGCACGAGTGAACTGGACAAAGAGTGAGGCCTTAGCAGTTGGGAGTTGGTCTGCAGGTCTTCCTCAGCTGTCAGGAGGGTTGAGCTGGAGGAGGGGAGGCCTGAAGTACCTGGGGGTTTATCTGGGAGACAGTCAGACTGTCAGTAAGAACTGGGAGGGAGTGGTGGAGAAGGTGGAGGGGAGGTTGGCCAAGTGGAGGTGGCTGCTACCTCAAATGTCATACAGAGGAAGAGTGCTGATTATTAATAACTTAGTGGCATCAACTCTGTGGCACAAGTTAAAATGTACGGCGCCTCCTGCTGGGCTGCTGCAGAAAGTACAGACCATTATGGTTAATTTCTTTTGGGACAAACTGCACTGGGTTCCACAGAGTGTACTTTACCTGCCGAAGGAAGAGGGGGGGCAGGGGCTGGTACACCTGGAGAGCAGAGTAGCAGCTTTTAGATTGCAGGTTATCCAACGCTACCTCACAGGCAGCGATGACGTGGTGTGGAAACCAGTCATGAGCATCATTTTAAAGGGAGTGGAAGGTCTGGATTTAAATGCACCTTTGTTTTTAATGAATTGTACTTTTATACGTGTGTGTGATCTGAATCCATTTTATCAGGGACTTATTAGAGCATGGACTCTTTTTAAATGGATCAGACTAACACCTGCAGCTTCACTGTACTGGCTCCTGGAGGAGCCTCTAATCCACGGAGCCAGACTGGATGTTCAGGACAATAGTAGACCTGGTCTCACCCAGCGTCTGGTTTCAGCTGGGACAGTGAAGCTGAGACACATAGTGGACGCTGCAGGTCCAGGACTTTACAACACAGAGGCAGTAGCTTCTCTACTGGGCCTGAGGTCACATCGCCACACCAGAGACATTTTAAACACATGGACTAAAAGACTGAGTGAAGAAGAATCAGGAATGATAAAGGACTATTGTTCTGGAATAGACACTCCTGATGGAACGGACCCTTTTCCTGAGCTAGGTCTTAAAATAGACCAGACTGGACTGACTGGACCACTGTTGGTTTATAAACATGCTGCACCTGCAGACCTCTACATGCTCAATGGAAAAGCTCTGTATAAATACTGTGTACAAGCTGTAAACAAGAGAAAGTTGAGTGGTAGAACAGACAATGTGTGGAGAAAGGAATTAAAGGTGCAGGATCGCTGTAAACCGGTGTGGAGGCTGTTTTATAAACCGCCTTTAAATAAGAGGTCAGGTGATCTGCAGTGGAGAATCCTGCAGGGAGCGCTGGCTGTCAACAGCTTGGTCTCTAAGATCAACCCCACAGTGTCTTTTAAATGTCCTTTCTGTCAGGAAACAGAAACTGTTTTTCACTGGTTCCTAAAATGTAAAAGACTTGAAGTTCTGTTTGAGACTCTGAAAACTGTGTTTTTAAACTGTGGTGAGAGTTGGTGTGAAACTGCTTTTATTTTTGCTGCTGGATATAAAACAGAAAATGCAAATAAGTGGCAGCTGCTGAACTTTGTAGTGGGACAGGCCGAACTGTCCATTTCTAAAAGCAGGAAAAGCAAAGTAGAAGGTGTTTCAGGTGGGGAGCTGCTGTCTGTGTTTAAGTCGTGGTGAAAGACAGAATCAGACTTCAGGTTTTATTCACTCATGAATAATGTTGATGGGTTTCTGTCTCAGTGGTGTTTCACTGCAGCTCTCTGTTCTGTTGTTGAGGGGAAGCTGATTTTATAAACCATGTTGTTGTTGTGTCTAATCTGAGGATTATGTTTCTGTTGATATTGATCTATTTATTGGAGAATAAATGTGTTTTAAAAATCAAATCTCTCTCTGTCTCTCTCTCTCTCTCTCCCTGTCTCTCTCTCTCTGTCTCTCTGTCCTCCAGTCTCTCTGAATGTCAGTCCAAACCTTCAGCAGTTCTTCAGTAACGACTCAGTGTCTCTGAGTTGTGGTGAAGATGGACAGACAGGAGGACAGACAGTCAAGAGGACCAGTGGAGGACAGACTGGTGACTGTGGTTCAGGATCTGGGACCTCTGATGGTTCCTCCTGCAGAGTCTCAGGTCTCTCCCAGTCAGACTCTGGAGTTTACTGGTGTGAGACCAGTTCAGGAGAGACGAGCCTCCAGGTCAACATCAGTGTGACAGGTGAGTGGTTCAACCTGCAGGTCTGTACATGACTCTGTCTGTACATGACTCTGTCTGTTGGTGTGACTCTGTCTGTTGGTGTGACTCTGTCTGTTGGTGTGACTCTGTCTGTTGGTGTGACTCTGTCTGTTGGTGTAACTCTGTCTGTTGGTGTGACTCTGTCTGTTGGTGTGACTCTGTCTGTTGGTGTGACTCTGTCTGTTGGTGTAACTCTGTCTGTTGGTGTGACTCTGTCTGTTGGTGTAACTCTGTCTGTACATGACTCTGTCTGTTGGTGTGACTCTGTCTGTTGGTGTGACTCTGTCTGTTGGTGTAACTCTGTCTGTACATGACTCTGTCTGTTGGTGTGACTCTGTCTGTTGGTGTGACTCTGTCTGTTGGTGTGACTCTGTCTGTTGGTGTGACTCTGTCTGTTGGTGTGACTCTGTCTGTTGGTGTAACTCTGTCTGTTGGTGTGACTCTGTCTGTTGGTGTGACTCTGTCTGTTGGTGTGACTCTGTCTGTTGGTGTAACTCTGTCTGTTGGTGTGACTCTGTCTGTTGGTGTAACTCTGTCTGTACATGACTCTGTCTGTTGGTGTGACTCTGTCTGTTGTGTGTGACTCTGTCTGTTGGTGTAACTCTGTCTGTACATGACTCTGTCTGTTGGTGTGACTCTGTCTGTTGGTGTGACTCTGTCTGTTGGTGTAACTCTGTCTGTTGGTGTGACTCTGTCTGTTGGTGTGACTCTGTCTGTTGGTGTGACTCTGTCTGTTGGTGTAACTCTGTCTGTTGGTGTGACTCTGTCTGTTGGTGTGACTCTGTCTGTTGGTGTAACTCTGTCTGTTGGTGTAACTCTGTCTGTTGGTGTAACTCTGTCTGTACATGACTCTGTCTGTTGGTGTGACTCTGTCTGTTGGTGTGACTCTGTCTGTTGGTGTAACTCTGTCTGTACATGACTCTGTCTGTTGGTGTGACTCTGTCTGTTGGTGTGACTCTGTCTGTTGGTGTGACTCTGTCTGTTGGTGTGACTCTGTCTGTTGGTGTAACTCTGTCTGTACATGACTCTGTCTGTTGGTGTAACTCTGTCTGTTGGTGTGACTCTGTCTCTATATGACTCTGGTCTCTGTTGTTCAGGTCGTGTGATCCTGGAGATTCCTGCACTTCCTGTGATGACAGGAAGTGATGTCACTCTGCGCTGTAGAGCCAGAGATAAGAGCAGACGAGAGGCTTATTTCTTCAGGGATGGTGTCCCCCTTAGATCTGACTCTGATGGAGAATATAAGATCAGTGGAGTCCAACAGTCTCATGAAGGTTTCTACTTGTGTTCTACTGATGCGTTTGGAGCGTCTCCTCGGAGCCGGCTGAGGGTCAGAGGTCAGGACGCTGACATCACTTCCTGTTTATAGACAGTTTAAAGATATGAACTAACCTGCAGATAAACTGATCACTGACCTGAACCTGGTTGTACTCCTTCTCCACAGATCCTCCTCCTCCTTCATCTCCTCTTCCTTCATCTCCTCCATCATCTCCTCTTCCTTCATCTCCTCCTCCTCCTCCTCCCCCTCCTCCTCCTCGTCTTCCTTCCTTCGTGGTCAGACTCTTGTGCCACCTGCTGGTCTTCTGTCCTTACTGCATCTGTACTGGTCTGATTCTCTCCATCTGCTGCAGCAGGAAGACAGGAAACAAAGCGGCCGTCTCCATGGAGATGACCCAGCCTGTTGGAGGAGGTCAGGGGTTGGATGAGGACTATGATGACATCACTGCTGATGTCACCACTGAGCATGAGTTCTGAGCAGCAGAGTGTAGTTGTGTAATAACGGGTGAGAGTGATGATGAAGTGGATCAGGTCTCTGAACCTCCGTCTCTCTGATGATCACATCTGTTCGAGCTTTCACTGTCACGTCCTCTAAACTCCTTGTTGTCACTGCTTCACACTGTGTGTTGGACTCCATCAGAGCTGCAGCCTCTTTTCTTCTTGTCCTGGTCATGGTTCAGTCCCTCTGAGGACAGCTGACTGATATCAGTGTCCCCTCTGTGTCCTTCTGCTCTCATGTCTCAATAAAGAATCTGCTCATCATTTTACACTGTCCCACTTTGTATTGAGTCCTTCACTGACTGAAGCCTTGGGCCTGAGCAGCAGCTGGAGACTGTGAACACTACTACTTCTTTAATTAGTACATTTAATATTTGTGACAACACGGGGAGGAAAATGTTTCTGATGAACTTGTAAAGTTTGGTTTGTGTAAATAAGTCAACAAACTGTGAGTAAGTTAAGATGAAGTTATTTAAAACTGTGGCCATCTTAAATGAACATGATATCTGATCACTCTGAGGAGAAGAAATAACCTGCCATTTGTTTTGCCCTGAGTTCTGACTGTCAGACTTACACTGAGTACGAGCCGCTGGGTTAGAGACTGTCAGCGTGTCCTCAGCTGTTCAGTCAGGGAACCTGAGCTCTCATCTTTGTGGCTCTTCATGTCAATATCAGACGGATCATGTGACGTGTTGTCACCGACAGAACAGGAAGTCCCAGCTCCTGTTTTCACAGGGATCTGACGACAGCACGTCACCCTGATGCTGAGGCGTCACTGACACGTGACGTCTTCTCGCTTTTTAATTCTAAGAACTTCAGATGGTGTTTCATGGTTCTCTCTGAGGAAGAGGAAGTGGTTTGTTCAGCTCTTCCTCTGACGCCAGGAAGCTGGGAACAGTTTAGATCCTGTTTGTTCCTGTAAAAGAAGTAACGTTCTCATGGTTCTATAGTTCTCCTGGTTCTATGGTTCTATAGTTCTATAGTTCTCATAGTTCTATAGTTCTCCTGGTTCTATGGTTCTCCTGGTTCTATGGTTCTATAGTTCTATGGTTCTCATGGTTCTCCTGGTTCTATGGTTCTCCTGGTTCTATAGATCTCCTGGTTCTATGGTTCTATAGTTCTATGGTTCTATGGTTCTAATGAAACAGAGAGAAAACAGTTCTGAGTTGTTGTAGCAGGTGTTTAACACCTGAACCAATCAGCCGCCGTGTTTTCAGGAAACACTGGAGAGTCTGAACACGCGTGACACTCACAGGTGAGCCCCCGCCACAGGGAGCAGACTGGTCGCCTGAAGCTCCGCCCTGAAAGTCACGGGCAGCTCAAGTCAGAGAACCGAAACCAAAGTCCGGTTCTAACGGTGGGTTCAGGAAGCAGCGGGAATAACGGGACTGCTCCAGTGTTTCCTGCAGGAGCTGAGACATGTCGTCCCACAATCCCTTGCTGCAGCAACATTTAAAGCGACGCCCCGTGTGGTTTTATTGCCAGTGAACCGGGAGGTTGTCGGTGCTGATCGACTGTTACACAGGTTCAAACCCCGTTCAGTCATTTCTACTGGACCTGTAACGTCTTTGTGGTCGTCATGGAGACGGGGCAGGAAACAGAAACGGGACCGAGACAATTAGCAAACAGCTGATTTATTATGTCGATGATTTCATCTGAAAGGTTTTGAAACGATGAAAAACAAACTCATGCAAAGCGTCACTGCAACAGCTGAACGACGACGACTCCACGTCTCCTCCAGATCAAGCTACTCGTCAGAAACAAAGCTCATGCTGGGTCCTGAACGCTGTGGTTTCCATGACGACACAGCGTCACTCGCTCTCTGCCTAAGTAAAAGCACACTGTATAAAAACAGAGGGACGTGTGGCGGCGGCGGGAAAGGACGCAGCAGCAGTCGCAGTGATTTCGTACCAAAGTGCCGCCGTCGCTGCTGCTGCGTCGTCCGTCAGCGCCGCATTTTAAAGTACAGTTTGAAGGGAACCCCGGTCCGACCTTTGACATCATCAGCTCTGATATGATGTCATCACAGTGACATCACAGCCCGCTTCACCTCCCCAAAGGGAATAATGGAACCAGTGTTTGTGATGTGACTAATGCATATGATAAGTTATCGTCCTTTCAGGAGGACAGAACTACAAACATGTCCGCCTCCATCATCATCTTCATCTTCACCATCAGGATGTTTTAATCTGTATCTTCACACAGCTGAAGGATCCTCTATGAACTTCTACAGCCTGGAGTCTTATTCTGGAGGGACATCACCAGGAAGTGATGTCACACTGAATCAGATCAACATGTGGTTCAGGTCAGACTTCATGCAGAGACTCATTTTCTTTGCTTTGTTCTAATTAAATAAAGTATTTGATTGGTTCGTCTGTCTGGAGGTCAGAGGTCAGAGGTCGTGGGGGGTTCCTTAAGACTCGACTTACAGTCTGTGCAGCACACACACTCATACACTCACACACTCGTACACTCACACTAACAGTTCATGCTGTAATAAATAAAAACATCCATAAGCATCTATAAATTCCACCTTTAGAATATATATATATGTTTATATATGTTTATATATGTGATTGTGTTTAAATAGATTTGTTATCATCATGTACACAGTCTCAGTCTGAACCCTGTTGGCCCTCCCCTCACCTGCACAGGTCAACAGCAGAGAATTATGGGAGGGGGGAGAACAAACATCGCTCCTTCCTGGTTTGCTTTGCCCTGAGCGTCGCCTCCCAGGAGAGACGAGACGAGCGCTCCACCTGTTTCATCAGGATACTTTAGACCAGTATCCCAGCATGCACCTGGGGGCAGTGCATGGTGGAGTGTAACCCGGCTCACGGCAGCTGATGTTCTGTCCCTGGTTATTGATGGATCAGCTGCTCCGCCGGGTCACATCCTGCGTCCAGAGTCAGATCAAATATCAAACATAAACATGTGAAACCATCTCACACTTGCCTTCGATCAATGGCTATTAACTTGACCTTTGACCTTTAGCCACCAAAGTGTAGTCTAGACATCGTGTCAATGAGAATGAGACGTCAACCTGAAAACAATGGCCGCCGCTCTGACTGTCGCCGGGCGGAGGAATAACGGGGAGTGTGATGGAGCATCAGTGGTGACGACGTAATGACACAACATCAGCTGTTTCCT
>NC_079386.1:19537275-19582275 GCF_021018895.1 Seriola aureovittata | reverse complement strand
ACTTCCTGTTCCAGGTCTAAACTGTCGCTGTTCACACTCCTACAACACAAACAACCAGTCAGAGTGTGTGTGTGTGTATGTGTGTGTGTGTGTGTGTGTGTGTGTGTGTACCTCCAGTGGATCAGAGTGTGTATCAGGTGTGTGTATCCCTGTGCAGCAGCCAGGTGGAGCAGTGTCATCCCACGGTGACGGACAGAGTGATGAAGCCTCTCTCCTCCTCCTCCTCCTCCTCCCCATCGTCCTACCCTCATCATCCGCTCACACACTCCCACAATCCTCCTCTCAAACCACTGGGAGGACTGAGGCAGAGACAGTGATGTCACCAGCTGCAATAACACCAACATTCACAAACATCCTCTCAACCTGGACTAACCTGGACTACCTGGACTAACCTGGACTACCTGGACTAATGTGGAACATCTGGACTAACCTGGACTAACCTGGACTAACCTGGACTACCTGGACTAACCTGGACTAACCTGGACTAACGTAGACTACCTGGACTAACCTGGACTAATCTACACTAACCTACACTAACCTAGACTAACCTAGACTACCTGGACTAACCTAGACTAACCTGGACTAACCTGGACTAACCTGGACTACCTGGACTAATGTGGAACATCTGGACTAACCTGGACTAACCTGGACTAACCTGGACTAACCTACACTAACCTAGACTAACCTAGACTACCTGGACTAACCTAGATTACCGGGACTAATCTAGACTAACCTGGACTAACCTACACTAACCTAGACTAACCTAGACTACCTGGACTAACCTGGACTAACCTGGACTAATGTGGAACATCTGGACTAATGTGGAACATCTGGACTAACCTGGACTAACCTGGACTAATGTGGAACATCTGGACTAACCTAGACTAACCTAGACTAACCTGGACTAACCTGGACTAACCTGGACTACCTGGACTAATGTGGAACATCTGGACTAACCTGGACTAACCTGGACTAATGTGGAACATCTGGACTAACCTGGACTAACCTGGACTAACCTGGACTTACCTGGACTAACCTGGACTAACCTGGACTAACCTGGACTAACCTGGACTAACCTGGACTAATGTAGACTACCTGGACTAACCTGGACTAACCTGGACTAATGTAGACTACCTGGACTAACCTGGACTAACCTGGACTAATGTAGACTACCTGGACTAACCTGGACTAAGCTGGACTAACCTGGACTAATGTAGACTACCTGGACTAACCTGGACTAACCTGGACTAATGTAGACTACCTGGACTAATGTGGAACATCTGGACTAACCTAGACTGCAGTTAAACATGATCTTTATTTTTGATCAATATATTGATTAATCAGTTGATTGATCATGATGATTAAACATATTCACAATCAGATTATTGGATCAATGAAGCTGAAAACTGTGGACTGATTAATGCTGATCGCTGATCAATCATCTCTTCAGTCAGTTCAGGGGAACTGATTCATCTCCCCACCAGCTGGTAGGAAACATTACATTCATACCTCCCCCTGCCCCCCCCCTCCAGTTTTCCCTTCTGATTCTCCCTGGCATGTACGGGGGGGGGGGGGGGGGGTGGTCAGACCACACAGCTGTTGGTCATCCATCCTGCTGCACGCTTCAGCCACGCCCACACGCTGACGTGACTGACATGACAAATTCTGCTTATTGTGCAACATCATCATCGATTATAGATTATTTATAGATGATTGATAGATGATTGATTATTGATAGATGATAGACAGATTATTCATAGATTATTGATAGATGATTGACAAATTATTCATAGATTATTGATAGATGATAGATGATTGACAGATAGATGATTGACAGATTATTGATAGATTATTGATAGATGATAGAGCAGCAGTCGAGCGTGTTGTAATTGTCTGAGTTAAGGTCAGGTCTTTTCTCTGTGTCTATCTCCATCACACTCAGTCTATTTTAGCTGAAGGACTAGCTGGGGGGGGGGGGGGGGGGGGGGGGTGAGACCCTGCGGCTCAGGTCAGCAGAGGTCAGACTATAGAGATGTTTTAAAAGGATTTTTCCATTCAGGTCAATTAGTTCTTCTTAACCTGGTTACCAACCGCCGGCTCAGCCAGAGTCAGCAGCAGCGTCATGTGACCTGGCTGTTTGTCCTCCGACACACAGGAGACCTTTTCATCTGCATGTGGATGAATGGATTCTCACTCTGTTTAAGTCTCATGTGTGAGCACGACCGACAGATCAATGTGAACAGCTGATCGATCGATAGACTCTGTTTTCAGCTCAATAAATGTGTAAAGACATTTCTGATTGTTTCTTTTCATCTCTTCAAACACAGACTTGAAGTCCATAAACACTGGGCACTACCTTTTCCCATAATGCACTGGGGCATGGGTGGATTATAAGAAAATGGACCAATGGCAGACGAGCAGCACGTGCTGTGGTCATGGCGACAAGTTACAAACTTGATCAGCATCAGTTAAAGCTGCGTGTTTCACAGCCACGGACAATCACTCGCTGTCCATCCTCACCTGTTCATGCTCCTCAGGGAGGGGTGGAGGAGGGGGCGTGGCCAGCTGGTTGCCGTGCTGCTGTTGATGCTGCTGCTGCTTCTGCTGGTTGTTGTTGTCACGGGCGGCCATCTCTGCCATCCTGCGCTCCATCTGCTCCAACCGCTCCAGGATGGACATCCTGAACTGGTTATCTGCAGACAGAAAACACACAGAGTGAGACCTCTTTATAATTCTGTTGTTTCTAGATGTCTTGGAAAGAAGGAAAGAAAGAAAGAAAGAAAAAGACTAAAATCACTTAAATATTTAAATCTCTAGTAAAATAAAATGTGCATATAAACATCAATGATTTAACTATAAACTATTAATTGTCAATATTGTCACAGTTATAGCACCTGCTAAAATGATGACATCACTGTGACATCATGAGTGAAATAATGATGCGTTTTAAACTGGACGTCACTGTCATTCAAAGCAAACATGAAATCTTTAACCAATCAGCTGCTCTGTGTGTGTGGGTGTGGGTGTGGGTGTGTGTGTGTGTGTGTGTTTGTGTGTGTGTGTGTGTGGGTGTTTGTGTGTGTTTGTGTGTGTGTGTGTGTGTGTGTTTGTGTGTGTGTGTGTGTTGACAGCTCTAACCAGGAGGCAAATGGAAAACTCCTCTCTTAAATAGCTGTTTTAAGAGAGCCTCTTTAACACACACACACACGTTGACATATTGCCTTCCATGACCCCTGACCTGATTCTTACCTGAATCCTCAAACTGTCCTTAGAACACACAACAAAGAAACACACACACACACACACACACCCCCTGTTTCAAATGGAAACTATCTCGACTGACTTCAATCATGCTGCCACCTGGCACAGTCACAGTGTGAGAGGAAATAAAAGCAGACTCCCTAATATAGCCTCATACACTGTGACACACACACACACACACACACACACACACACACACACACCACACACACACACACACACACACACACACACACGACTCCCTGGTGGAGCTGCTACAGTTATTTTTCTGCTTTGATGTGCTCACCAAGTGTTTTGTTTTAAGGAAACCTTAACAGGAAGTGACAGATTTGTGGTTAAAATCTGCTCTACCTCTACACACCTGCCCGTTACACCTTCCTTCTCTGCACCTGTCTGACCCCTGAGGTTCAGAGCCTTCAGCCCTGCCACCTCCACTCTGGAGCTCACTTCCTGTTTTCAAATCCCACCTCCTCAAACTTATTCTGTTTAACTGAATCATCAACATGAAGAACCAGAAGCTGCAGTTCCTCTAACGGCCACTAGAGTCTGGCTCCAACAGTGAGTCAGTCCCCATAGACTCCCATGTTAAACTGTCCAACTTTACAGCAGAAATAAACATGTTCACAGCCTGGTACAAAAACTGTTCTGGTCTCTAGAGCTAATTTCCTCCTTCATGACACCTGTTTATATAACTCACCTGTTTATATAACTCACCTGTTTACATTTTATTAAGGACTACAGTTATGGAGGATTGAGGACGTGGCCTCTTTAAGTGACAGGTGGGGGCCTTCACAGTTAGCTAGCTACTCAGCGTCACCTCAACTAATTCAAGTCACTGAACGTAGCAGGTGGCTGGTTGCCGTGGTTACTGACCAGCAGTGTAACCATGACAACCACTACAGAAATACACACACACACACACACTTGTCCTACCGTCCTGCTGCCGCGTGTCGCCTCGCTGTTGTTCGTCCATCTTCTGTCTGTCTCTTTGTCCAGATATCATCCCTCCCTCCCTCCCTCCCCCTTTCTCTCTCCCTCTCTCTCTCTCCTCCCTCCCTCCCCCTTTCTCTCTCCCTCTCTCCCTCTCTCTCTCTCCTCCCTCCCTCCCCCTTTCTCTCTCTCTCTCTCTCTCTCTCTCTCTATCTGTCTGTCTGTCTCTATGTTGCTGGCTCGCTCAGTGTCATGGGTGAGCACAGATGAGGAGCATTTTGGGTACGTTATGATGTCACAAGATAAGTTAACACACACTTGATCTTAAAATGTGCAGTGACGACGATGAGAGATTTAACACACACACACACACACACACACACACACACACACACAGTCTCAGTGAGCACACTGAACGGCCGTGCAAGGATCAGTTAACTTTAAAGCCAGAGAGAGAGAGAGAGAGCGCGCTTGGTCGTCCAGTGCAGACTGCAGGCTGCAGGCTGGACGTCCAAACACAGCAGCAAAGCATGATGGGAAATCCACAGTGTTGGAGGGGGGGGGGGGTGACTGATAGTGTGTCCCAACTGACTGTGTGACATTCCTGGATCTGAGCCTGACCCGAGTGATGACAGTGGAAAACAGCTCCAGCCCATCAATCACAGAGCGACAGACGGAGAGAGACAGAGATGAAGGGATGAAGTGGATTCCTGGGAGGAGAGAGCAGAGGGCAGGCAGCCTGCCAACACACACTCTGCCCTCACCTGATGATGGTGCCCCCCCCCCCCACATACAACTGACTGATTATTCACAGTCTCTGACACTATCCAACACACAGCTGAGCTCAGTCAACAGCTTGTGAGAACTCTACACTGAGCATGTGCGAGCCGGTGTAAACAGGAAGTAGATTGTCTCCTCTGAAGGAGGAACAGCAGAGACAGTTGTAGCATTAAAACAGAGAATGTAAGTGAACAACAGCTGCTAAGACAACAAGGTCAGTAACACTGTGATTCATCATCATGTTGTATTCACCACTGGTAGTCCAGGCTGATCAGAGCCAATCAGGAGAGGCCATTTAAACAGGTCTCAGTTTCTGTCCATCCAGACTACACAACCCCGGAGTTTTCAAAATAAAATGCAAGCCTGAGTTTTCAGAGTAAAACACAACCCCAGAGTTTCGTCGTGAGGACGGAGCAGGAAACATAGAAGAAGAGATGAGTTTTGATACTAAACTGTAGTGGTGTGGACGGAGCCTCACACTCAGAGGAAGGTGTAGCCGCTGTGTTTCTGTTGTAACAGCACCTGGACAGGTGACAGGTGTGTTTACAGTGTCTGTGCTCTGAGAGACGTCACAGCTGGAAAATGGGTGAAAGTTACTGAGTTAATTCAGAGCTGTGGTCTTCTGGGAGTTACCTCAGTTCAAAACCTACATAACTTTATTGTTTCTGAAGGGAAGAACAGCAGCTGACAGCCTGCTGATAACTGCAGCTCTGATTTAGATAATCAGGAGACGGCAGAGCGGGAAGAGGAGGCTGAAGAGACACGCACACTCTCAGTATCAGAGTCTGTCTGATTGGCTCATCCATCACTTAAGGCTTGTTACACAGTCAAAGCCTCTGGTTTCAACCTCCAGTGCTGTGGAGTCTGACTGCTGCTCTTCATCAGACTGTATCCACTGTTACTCTCAGAAACAGCAGTGAAAGCACGTGAGTCACACAGTTCATGTTTCAGAATATAAACCCATGTTGATGAAAGTGTCTGGGTCTTAGTAAGAACAGGAAACATCAGGTTTACAGCTGCTGTGATCAGTCGCCATCATCAGCGACTACCATGAAAATAAGACGCGCGCGCGCACGCACACACACACGCACACACACACACACACACACACACACACACACACACACACACACACACACACAAACCCCCGCGCACGCACACGCGCACACATGCAAACGCACTCACACACACGCTTACACATGCACACACACGCACACACACGCACACAAAGTAAAAGGTGTGGCAGAGGCTGCATGAACAGAACCAGGTGAAGTAAAGGGGGAGCAGGAGGAGGAGGAGGAGGAGCAGGAGGAAGAGGAGGAAGAGGAGGAGAAGGAGGAAGAGCAGGAGGAAGAGGAGGAGGAGGAGCAGGAGGAGGAAAAGGAGGAGCAGGAGGAGCAGGAGCAGGAGGAAGAGGATGAAGAGGAGGAGGAGGAGGAGAAGGAGGAAGAGCAGGAGGAAGAGCAGGAGGAAGAGGAGGAGGAGGAGCAGGAGGAGGAAAAGGAGGAGCAGGAGGAGCAGGAGCAGGAGGAAGAGGAGGAGGAGGAGGAAGAGGAGGAGGAAGAGGAGGAGGAGAAGGAGGAAGAGCAGGAGGAACAAGAACAGGAAGAGGAGGAGGATCTGACCGTCCAGTGAGAGCCAGTCGAGCTGGGAGCTGGGCAGGGAGCTGGCGTTCCTCGCTCGGTACTCGAACAGAACTGAAGAGGAGACGGAACCTCCGGACTCCAGAACCTGCAGACACACCAGACCGGCCTCGTGGGCTGAGGGAGCACACACACACATCAGGTCATTTATCCCTTTATTAGCCTGTGTGTGTGTGTGTGTGTGTGTGTGTACCGGGGCAGTAGCAGCGCAGCACGCCAGGCTGGATCAGTGACGCAGGGACGGTGCTCTGATCGAAAACACACGAGTATCGACCCGACAGCTCGCTCCACGGTCCTGTTATCAGAACCTTCACCCCTCCCTGAACGCACACACGCACACGCACACGCACACGCACGCACACGCACACACGCACACACGCACACGCACACACACGCACACACGCACACACGCACACGCACACACACGCACACACAAAAGGAAAACTATGAACACACAGGGATGTACTCAACAGATGAAATAGATGCTACATATGAAGTGTTTGACCTTTGACTCCTCATCACTCCTTATGCGTCTACTGGCCTGTAACTGGTCTGTAACTGGTCTGTAACTGGCCTGTAACTGGTCATGTAATTGGTCATGTAATTGGCCTGTAACTGGCCTGTAACTGGTCTGTAACTGGTCTGTAACTGGCCTGTAACTGGTCATGTAATTGGTCATGTAATTGGTCTGTAACTGGCCTGTAACTGGCCTGTAATTGGCCTGTAATTGGCCTGTAACTGGCCTGTAACTGGTCATGTAATTGGTCATGTAATTGGCCTGTAACTGGCCTGTAACTGGTCTGTAACTGGTCTGTAACTGGCCTGTAACTGGTCATGTAATTGGTCATGTAATTGGTCTGTAACTGGCCTGTAACTGGCCTGTAACTGGCCTGTAACTGGTCTGTAACTGGCCTGTAACTGGTCATGTAATTGGTCATGTAATTGGCCTGTAACTGGCCTGTAACTGGTCTGTAACTGGTCTGTAACTGGCCTGTAACTGGTCATGTAATTGGTCATGTAATTGGTCAGTAACTGGCCTGTAACTGGCCTGTAACTGGCCTGTAACTGGTCTGTAACTGGTCTGTAACTGGCCTGTAACTGGCCTGTAACTGGTCTGTAACTGGTCTGTAACTGGCCTGTAACTGGCCTGTAACTGGCCTGTAACTGGTCTGTAAATGGTCTGTAAATGGTCTGTAACTGGCCTGTAACTGGTCTGTAATTGGCCTGTAATTGGTCTGTAACTGGCCTGTAACTGGCCTGTAACTGGCCTGTAATTGGCCTGTAATTGGCCTGTAACTGGCCTGTAACTGGCCTGTTACTGGCCTGTAACTGGTCTGTAACTGGCCTGTAACTGGCCTGTAACTGGCCTGTAATTGGCCTGTAATTGGCCTGTAATTGGCCTGTAACTGGTCTGTAACTGGCCTGTAACTGGTCTGTAACTGGCCTGTAACTGGCCTGTAACTGGTCTGTAACTGGCCTGTAACTGGCCTGTAACTGGCCTGTAACTGGTCTGTAACTGGCCTGTAATTGGTCTGTAACTGGCCTGTAACTGGCCTGTAACTGGTCTGTAACTGGCCTGTAACTGGTCTGTAACTGGCCTGTAACTGGCCTGTAACTGGCCTGTAACTGGCCTGTAACTGGTCTGTAACTGGCCTGTAACTGGTCTGTAACTGGCCTGTAACTGGTCTGTAACTGGCCTGTAACTGGCCTGTAACTGGCCTGTAACTGGCCTGTAACTGGTCTGTAACTGGCCTGTAACTGGCCTGTTACTGGCCTGTAACTGGCCTGTAACTGGTGTGTAACTGGCCTGTACCTCACTGAGCAGCTCCAGTGTTAGTGTCATGAGGTGACTCAGCAGCGACACTCTGGCGCCCCCGTGTGGTCGGGCAGCAGAAGAGCACAGACTGCAGCTCAGTGTGAAGCTGAGCAGTTTAAAAGATCTGATCGTGACATTTCTGATCAATAATGTGATTTTTTTCTTACGTACTTTCATACAAACGTCTTTATGTACTGGACATTCAAGCTGTAGCAATTAATTATATATGTATTAATTAAAATAATTAAGCTACAATATTTTGATAATCAATTAATGATTTCAATTATTTTTCAAGCAGATATGTCAAATGTTCAGTGGCTCCTCGTTCTCCCTGTGACATCACTGCGACCTGACAATCTGAAGACTAATGATAATGAAACACGAGACACTGTTTGCAAATATCTAAACATCAACTAATGATTGCTTTCATTATTGATTGATCAGCTGATTATTTCCTTGATTGATCATTTTGTCTATTAAATGTCAAAAACGTTATTCCCCTCAGCTCACGCCGAGCGTCCTGTCAGGAAAACAATGTTCTCCACTGGAACCTTCAAATAACTGACTGAGTGATTGATCGATTACCAATAAACAGTTAATTTTCTGTTGACTGCCTCATTGCAGCTGTTTAATTATAATTGTGATTGATTACCTCAGGGTAGGACCACTCTGGGGAGAAGTCAGTGATGGAGGCGAGGCGGGTGGAGGAGGAGGAGGAGGGCAGCGGGTGAGGGAAGGGGAGGAAGGAGGAGGAGGGTGAGGGCTGGGGGGGCACCATGTATCGGACCCCCGCCGGGAACACGGCCGGATTTGGCGTGGCGGTGACGGGCTGAGCTGCGACAGGATTGGCCTCCTCTGTGATGAGGTCAGAGATGAGGTCAGGAAACTGGCTGTCGAAGGAGATGTCGAGCTCCTCCCCTCCCCGCTCACAGGGCTCCGCCTCCTCCTCCAGGTGCGTGTCCATGCAGGTGTCCTCGGAGTCGTAGCCCCGCCTGCTCTCCTCCTTCACCTGAATCGGGGCCGTCGCCAGGTGAGCGGTAGCCATGGCAACAGCAGCGGGGGCGGACACTGTGTTAGCTTTAGCACCGGCGAAAAGCGGCGACTGCCGCAGCACCAGGGGCTGATGGGAAACCTGAGCCGGAGACGGGGCATCAGGCGCAGACAGGTGATTGTAGGGCCTCCTCAGGGCCAATGGCTGCTGTCCGTCAGTCTGTCGCTGTGTCTGATTGGCCGCCTGGGTGGGATGGGCTGCTGAGTCTTGGCAAACCAGGAGCAGTGACGTGCCGCTACTTCCCGTCTGTTGCTGTGGCGACGAGGCGGAGGAGGCGTGGCTGGGCTGAAGGATACAGAGATAAAGAAAGGAAACCCTCAGACACGAGTCACAGCTCAGACTCCAACACAGACTCTGAGAAAGCGACGGCGCCGGTTCCTTCAAAGACTTCTCGTTTTTTTAATTGGAGTTACTTCCTGGTTTTCATCCATTTTATAATCCAGTGAACAACCAGGTGACCCACAGACATCAATCATCAGGTCAGCACAGGCGGAGCCTCGACATCAGCAGTTTCAGACACAAACGTTTCTATCTGAACGTGACAGTCGTGGTTATGACACGTGGGGCTGTGAGGTCGTCGTGTACAGTGCGACTCACCTGCAGGAAGTCCAGCAGCAGGAAACACTAACACAGTGATGAGCTGCTGCCTAACAAGAACTTACAGACAGTTCTAATCCATCAGCTGATTAATCCATTAGTTTCAGAATTCACTGAATCAAACATCACAAACTGAAGACTAACGCTAGTGAAACAAGAGACGTCTGCTGTTCCTTCATCTGCAACAACCACACACAGGAAGGAAGAAACCACAGGTCCTAACGAGTGCTGGTGGACCCTGGACCAGCGCCAGGCCACGACCCGGTTCTGTTGATGCTGCAGTGTGATCATGTGACGTGTCACTGCACAACTTCATTCTCTATTCACTTTGATTAACAAGGACGGAGGTTTTAATCTTGTGTATTTGATGATGTTTGTGTTTGAACTGTTGCTCGTGTTCTGACTAATAGAACCGTTCAGAACCACAAACTGTTGGTTCCTTCAGCTGTCACTCAGCAGCAAAGATCAGCCTTTATATTATGTTTCCTGTCGGACGTAAATATAATACAAATATATTTATATAAATAATCAATCAGCCGATCAATTAAAACTTTGTCGATAAGATGTGGCAGAATAGTGAAAACTCTGATTGATTATGGATCGGTTATTGCTCTGAATCTGGAGCCAGGTAGATCCTCCGTCTCACCTGCAGCAGAGCCAGCTTGGTGGGCGGAGCTCTGCCTTCATCGTCATCATCGTCATCGTCATCGCCATCATCTCTTCTGTCCTTCACCTCTCCTTCTCTCCCCGCCTTTTCTTCCTCCCTCACTCCCCCCGACTCCCCCAGAGCTCCCAGCTCCAGGCAGAGGGGGAGGAGGGGCGGGGCCACAGAGGAGGTGGGAGACAGAGAGAGGGAGAGGGAGGGGGGGAGTGTGGACGAAGGTGGGGAGGACGACGAAGAGGAAGAGGAGAAGGGGGGGGCTGAGTCTCTCCTGTCCGCTTCTGAGGAGGAGGAAGAGGAGAGGGAGGAGAGGGAGGAGGGAGGGGACACCGAAGAGGGAGGGGTGGAGGTGGGAGAGAGGGAGAGAGCAAGAGAGGGGGGAGACAGAGGGGAGGAGGAGCAGAGGACAGGTGAGGGGGTGGAGGAGGAGGGAGGAGGACCGCCGTACGTCTGGCCCTGTTTTGGGGAGTTGAGGAAGGAGTCTGGGTCAAAGGCGGGGGGGAGAGATGGGGGAGGTTGGGGCGGCGAAGGGGAAGATGGGGGAGAAGGAGGGGAGGTGGCGGCAGGAGGAGGAGGGGAGCGGAGGGAGGTGGTGGAGGATGTGGTGTTTGATGAGGAGGGGGTGAGGAGCAAGCCTCCAATGACAGGGGAGGGGAGGAGGGTGAGGGAGAGAGTGGCCACACCTGGCGCCTGTACGGGAGGAGGGGGGAGGGAGGAGGGAGCAGGTGAGGAGGAGGAGGAGGGAGGGGAGGGGGAGGAGGGCTTGCCGGCAGCAGGAGGGGGGAGAGCGGGGGAGAGCAGTAACTGGCCGGATCGAGTGAGTGACAGGCTTCCCCTCTGCCCCGCCTCCTCCCCTCTGGCCCCGCCTACACCGCCACCTCCCCCCTGCCCCCCTCTTCCTCCTGCGAGTGCGGTTGTCGTCGCCATGACGATCACAGCATTCTGGGGCAGCGCCACCGTCGTCAGGTTACTGCGGTGGTCACTGTAGAAGCCGTTGCCGTGGTTACTCATGGTGATGGTGGCTCTGTGGGGCTGAGGCGGAGAGGAGGCGGAGCTACAGAACAGAGACACGACACGTGTTTATTTAGACATGTAACATACAACACAACACGCCCACACAGACTGTGACATCAGAGCAGTGATGTCACGTGACAAGCTGTGTCACCCACGGTTACACTCACGTGGAAGAGGGGCTGGGAGACGAAACCGGGCTGCTCTGAGCCTGGAGGTGGGGCAGTTTGGCTTCTCCTCCTCCCCCTCCCCTCCCCGCCTCCCCCGCCTCAGAGGAGAGGGGGGAGGGTCTGCAGGAGGAGGGGGGCAGTTTGGGGGAGATGATGCGATGCTTGGTGCTGTTACAGCGGTGGGGAATGTTCACTCCTGTAGAAACTACACACAGAGACACAGGCAGGGGGTTAGTCTGAGCCACAGTGATGTCATGGTGATGTCACAGTGATGTCACGGCGAGGGGAGTTACCCTGGGCGGTGTTACACAGACAGGTGTGTGTGCGAGGCTGTGGCTTGGTTCTCTGTCGGTCCAGGATGTGTTGAACCAACTCCTCGATGCTGAAATCTCCTGAGCCCAGTGAACACTTCATACTGTGAACTGACACACACACACACACACACACACACAGGTTAACATACAGGTTAACACACACACAGGTTAACACACACACACACACACACACACACACACACACACACACACACACACACACACACACACACACACAGGTTAACATACAGGTTAACACACACACACACACACACACACACACACACACACACAGTTTAACACACAGGTTAACACACACACACACACACACACAGGTTAACACACACACACACACACACACACACACACACACACAGTTTAACATACAGGTTAACACACACACACACACACACAACACACACACAGTTTAACACACAGGTTAACACACACACACACACACACACACACACACAGTTTCCTACACATAGGCTTCAGCTGGTTCAGCAGGTCGTCTCGGCTCCACCTCACGCTGTCGTGGCGGTCGGCCACTGCACACAGCAGCGGACTGCATTTCCCAGAATCCTCCAGGGATGGCACGTTCAGGTAGTGGACCAGCACAATGTCTGGGTTCTGTCACACACACACACAAAGTTAACAACAACATGAGTTGATGATGACACTGACCATGAACCACCTGATCGATCTGGACGTCGTCTTAAATTCAGACGGACCTGTCCTTTAGAGATTCAGCTTCAGGTGGTGGTGGGTGGGTGGAGTGGGTAGGGTGGGGGGGGGGGGGGGGGGGGTCTTTAACTTATGTCCTGTTTAAGGAGAATAACTACAAACACTCCACACTTTTTATTTTGAAATTTGTTTTTTTATTTTGTGTTTTTTTCCAAAGTCAATGAGAAATCGTGTTGAATAACGGTGATCATGACTTTGGCCGTAATGGAGCAGCTTCAGTCCGAGTGTGGGAACGATGAGGAACGATGAGGACCTCAGTCCCTGGCTGTTCATGTGGGACCCCTCCCCCAGTTTAATGGCTGCTCGGCGCTTTCATGCCGCATGATGTTTGTGGTCAGGTTTAGTCCAGCTGTTTCATCTCTCACTGCTGTAAATGCCCCAACTAAGGAAACCTTTTAAGAGAGAGTGTGTGTGTGTGTGTGTGTGTGTGTGTGTGTGTGTACCTGCAGCAGCCAGTAGCATCGTCTGTGGAATGTTGGCACAATGGAGGAATGGACGTAGCAGCCGTACAGGCACTGAAACAGCAGATAGCGTTAGCATGATTAGCATCAGTCACACAGCAGGGGCACAGGTCAGTCAGGTGGGTGGAGCCTGTGAATCAGCGGCTGCTCGTCTCCATGTTGTTCAACTCTTTACTGAGCATTCAAAACACACAGGGTTCCCCTTCACAATAAGACTCCCCTTACAAAGGATTAATGAATGTTATAACAAGTTTATTAATCAGCTTGTTCACACTTTATTAATCATTTATAAGCCGTTATAACATATTAGACAAAAGGAAAACAGTGACCTATTTCCTGCCAAATAATGAGCACGTCTCTTTGTTTTCTCCATCATCAGCGTCTGTAGCTGCTGCTTCATCGGGTTTGTTCAGTTACTACTTTATTAATTATTACTTGACCACATCAGCATCTAAATGGTCAGAAAGTTTCCTCTGACAGATCTATGGAAAAAACATCCTGTGTTTGAGAATTAAAGAGATAATTATGTTTGTTAATTCAGAAAAACTAAATAAAATTACTCCTGTTTTTCTGAATTAACGAGATGATTATAATAATATTGCCTTTATGTATGTTCATTAATTCAGATTATTTTTTTAAATGAAAAAGTTTTTCTGAATGAACCAATAATATGTTGTTAATTTAGAAACAGGAAGAAATAAATAAATAAAATTCCCGTCCTGTTCCGTACAGCTCAAACTGTGAACTGTAAAACACAGCATCATTTATTCATGAGTTACTCACAGGCTCCTGCTACCAGTTATAAATGGTAGTAACTCATTAGTCAGATTAATGAGTAGTAAGCATTAACTTCATCAATGTATAACTGCTTTATAAAGTGTTAATAACCTGATTATAAACCAATTATAAATCTTTATTAGGGGAGTCTTATTGTGAAGAGGAACCTGGTACAGTCACCACACAGGTGGCAGAAGCTGCTCTCAGCCCTGAGTGTTGTCTGCAGGTGTTGCTCTCAGGCTGCAGCTGTTATTACACATGTGATGTGAGGAGTGTCCTGCAGGGGGAGCTGCTGACTGCAGGTCAGTGTGCTGCACTCATCACCTCCATGCCCTGGACCTTCAGCTTCATGTGGTCCTCTCTTGTCGTTTTTCCATCCTTCCTTTTCTTCCAGCAGTATCCATCCTTCCTGTACTTCACCTTCTTTCTGTTGTACAGGATGATGCTGCCGTTTTTCGGCCTGAAGACACAAACAGAGTCAGTAAACAACAACAACAGCAGCTGATCTGATTCCCTCACTGTTTTCACTGGTCACTGGTTGTGACGCCCTCAGCTCCGTCTGACAGGCTCTGGAGCGATGCAGTGTGTGTACCTGGTTTTCAGGGTGCAAGAGAGCCACTCATCGTGTCTGTCAAATGATATCAGGTAAGAAGCGATCTCCTGCAGAGACACAGAGAGATAGAGACAAAGACAGAGAGACAAAGACAGAGAGAGAGAGGGACAGGGAGAGAGACAGAGAGGTTAATGTCTTAGACTCAAGTGGGTCTTTCTCTTCAAAATAAAGCGTCTGATGGTGACCAACATGGTGAGCAGTGATTTTTCATTTCGAGTCAGACAAAAACTTTTAAAAATAAACAATAATCAACTATTTCTGATTAAGTTGAAGCAGAAAAAAAAACCCTGCTCTAAAATATCATTGTGATATCAAAATATCAAGTGTTTCCAGGGGACATAAAAAGGTGACGGACCCGGCCCAGCTGCACTTGTTGTTCAATGCTTCCTGACTTTTGAAACCATGTAGACGACACGTTGGCTAACCGTTAGCAGTGATGGAAAATGAGCAAAAGGTGAGTTTGTTTGGTTTTGTATAACGTCAATATCACATGATTCAGATTTAATTACACAAAAATGTGCAATTAGCTGTTAGCGGAGCCTTCAGGTCCGTCACTTTTCTGTGTCCCCTGGAAACACTGTTGTGTCGAGTATTTGCAGCTCCTGTGTCAAAATGATGAAGACCTTTCTGAGGTTGTTTGTGTTTTCTTCAGCTGCGGTGTTTTGACCTTCAGGGCCACCGTAGCATTCACACATTAACTACGAGAACGACCCACGTGAAAACACTGAAGCTGAAACTAACAAGGATTTACATTATCAATCAATCTGCTGATTATTTTCTGTTAATGGATTAATTGTAAAGACACATCTTCACACGTCTTATTCAGCTATTAAACTCATTATGATGGAAAAGCAGAAAATCGCAGAGGAATCAAATCTAAAAATGTTGATTAATAAATTATTAATTGGTAATTAATTCTCTTTTGATTGATGAATTGTTGTAGACACAAAAAGCTGTCCACATACTTTTGGCCATATAATATACACAATACCTCTGACAAGTAACTTTTATTTTGGAGGCGTCTGCTGATGTCATGCTTCAGGACAAACACTCACCTCGTTAGTGTTCCACCTCAGCCGCTCGTTAGGCAGACCGGACGAGCGAGGGAGACACTCCAACAGCTTGTTGGGAAGAAACACCTTCCTCTGTCCTTTATTCTCTGTGGAGACAGACGTCATGTCCACAGTGAGGAGACGACACACAGCTGGACTTCATCAAGACTCTGTCCACACAGGGACGTATGTCTCCACACAACAACACACGCACAATGACCTGTAACACACATCTGTCAGGATATATCAATGTCAGCAACTGTGTGTTCATGAGAGAACAACATGTCAAATATTAGCATTCATATCTTCATATTATACAAAGAAAAGAAGGACAGAAAGAAAGAAAGATGGTGGTTTCCCACCAGGTGAATAGTTCAGGTGAATACAGAAACATTAGCACATATACACAGTTTGTACACACTGTGCTGTGTGTGGCGTTCAGGCGACTAAAGGAGAACGTGGCTTCAGTTACAGGGTTCAGATTGATCTGAACAGAGTAACCAGGATTACAGTGGCATTAATCACAGACACAGGGAGCTACAGAACAGATTCGTGTGCGCTGTGTAAACATCAGATCCTGAACACGATGAAGCAGGATCAGCCTCAGGTCCATGTGAACACACTGGCATCAGGTACATTTAAAATCAGCTTCAAGAACCAGGAAATCCAGACTCCTTACACTCTGGGTAACTCCTCATAGGCTACTGAGAGCAGGACCCTGGAGTCTCTATGACGTCATCAACACCAGGCGGTTACCATAGCAACAGAGCTGGAGCTGTCTGTACGCAGGTGTGAGCACCTGACAGGTGGACGGGACTGACCTGTCTCCGTGGAAACCATCTCCTTGTTGCTCATGGCGACGAGTCCATGCAGGATGACTCTCACACAACGCACGACCGCCCACACTGCCCCGCTGCGTGCACACACACAGACAGATACAGACACACACACACAGAGAAACACTATCAGTCAATATCAATGGGAAACAACAAGGTGTGCAACAGGACAACAGAATCACACACACACCTTCAATAGCTCCCTGTTGCCTAGCAACAGCTGAATTTGCACCCACTTTAAATGGAGAAAGACGGTGTGTTCATAAATGACAGTGAATGTTAGTCTGTGTGTGTGTGTGTAGTTACATAACACACTCGGTTTTTACATGCAGCCACACAACTGATCACACACCTGACTCTCACATTAAACACACAGTGTTGACTAGAGCAGCAACTTACTTATCAATATTATTTAATCAATGAATCTATTCATCGTTAAGTCTCTACAATGTTTTTAAGGTGTTCTGAGGTCTTTAAATGTCTTGTTTTAATCAGCAGTCAAACAACATATTCACATTAATGTGAAGTATGACTATGGAAACTAGAGACTCCTCATGCGAGAGGCTGAGCGGGAGGATATTTGTTAAAAAACGGCTGAAACTATCAATCAATTCTCACAATATTAACTGATTAATTGTCTTTAGATCAACTGAAAGATTAACGGACTGATCGTTGCAGCGCTGGCGGAGATGATCATAAATCTGTCTCTCAGTTTCCATCCACCCACACATAAACACACTCGCATTTCCCGGAGGCCTAGCTCAGACCGCGGACTCGTCTGGCTGCTGTTGCCGCCTCCCGGAGCGTCTCTCCCGCCTGCAGCAGCTCAGCCCCTCCTGGGCCGCTAATGCTAACGTTCGGACGCTTCTCAGCTCCACATCATTACAACATTCAGCGATGCGACAGCAGCTTTCAACCTGACAATAACTCTCATCACGCCGCCACTATGCTAGACTAAACCACAAGAATGAGTAACGTTAATTCACTAATCAATAAATAACACGAATGTTTGCTTTTTAGCTGCTCGGCTAGCCGGCTGGCGTTAGCATCCGAGGCTAGGTCCGAATCAGCAGCGATTAAACAGCTCTGAGATCCGAGCTGCGAGGCTGTACCTCCGGGTTAAAACGTGCCAACCCGGGCCAGTCAGCGGGTAATGATCCCTGAAGATACACTGCACAGTAACCTGGTCCAAACAGCAGCAGACAGGGGAGGACAGGAGGTGTTCAAAACAGTCTGTTAAAGCCCCTTTACCTTCCGCCTTCAGCACATCCGCCATCTTCTCTAGCTCTGACGTCACTGCGTAGTTACGGGGGAGGAGGGGATGTTATCACCTAGCAAAGCATGGCTTGTTCCCTTTAGATTTTGCATCACAAAGTTAAAGAAATACATCTGAAAATATTACATAACATTTAGATAGATAGATAGATAGATAGATAGATAGATAGATAGATAGATAGATAGATAGATAGATAGATAAATGCTATCTCTTCATTTATTGTAGTTGTTAATATTGTGTGACATTTTGGAAAGACTGAAAGTTACATATTCTGCAAAACAATGTGTCATTAAAATTAAACAGAAAAATATTTTCACTTATTTTGAATGTAAGGATAACAATTTTACGCAATATTATTAACCTCTTAATTTTACTGGGGAAGTAACATTTCATGAATCAATTCCCTCATTTAAGTTGTTTCTAAATAATATTGAACATGACTTTGAGTCAGTCAAATTAGTGACAAACAAGAAGTCCATGTCAGCAGTTAATATACTGTATTTTATGAAATGTTTGTCTCAAGAAGTCTGCCATTTAAATGTATATTTGTCCTTTTTTAATTCATGTATTTGCAGTTTTTAAAAACTCATGTCTGATTGTTTGTTAATTTTAAAATTTAAATAAAGAAAGAAAAAAGAAAAAGGGATGTATCACCTATAGATAATAATAAGTAGTTTATGTGTTCAGGGCCCCGGGCCCTTGGAGCTGAACTGGGGCCCGAGGGGTCCGATCAACAACAACCACAAAGTTGTACAAAAAAGTCTTAATATTACAAGAATTTAAAAATGTAAAATTTTTTACAGCAAAACATCTTTTAGGAATATTACATCAACCAATCAAACATAAAACTAACCTAAAATTACAACTTCATTCTCATTACATTATGACTTATATAATATTATGACTTTTTAGGGGCTTTATTCTCTGGCTTTCAGGTTTCTTTTACTTTCAGTGTATAAAAATGTGCTGATAATTTACAGATGTGGCAACTAAAACAATTTATCATCACAAATAAAGAAACTCAGAGACCACTGAAGGACAGAGACCAGAGGCGTTTAGAGAAAAATATGTGGTTTATTTTGTATAAAAGCGGAGCATGTCGTCCAGCAGGAGGCTCGCTGAGCTGTGAGCCTCTCTGACTGCTTCACCTTTCAAAAACTAAACCACCAGCTGCTTTAAAAACCTGCAGGTGTCGTCCCCTCTGTGGAAATGTTGGTGGAGCTGCTCACCTCTGCTCAGTCTGATTACTGAGAATCTGGTTTCAGTTATTTACATCAAAACAACTGGATTCTGCTTCAGAGGGTTTTAATCTTCCTGACAAACAGGAAACTGGAGGAGACAAAGTATTCTGGGATGTTTTTACAAATTAAAATGTTTGACTTAAAAAAAGGACTAAACAGCTGGTTTTAGCTCATTAAAAACAAATCCTGTTCTGTCCATCACTGCTGTAAATTTCACTTCCTGTTTATTTTTTAAACATATTCAAGCTGTGTTTTATTTCTGTTTAAACCGTTATATTTTCTTCTTTTAATCCTTGCAGTCGTCTTATTTTGAAACACCACGAAAACCCGCAGAAACTCACTTTAAAGCTCAATTCATTTCGTTTTATTTCATTCTGAATGAAGCAGGTTTGAAGGTGAGTCTTCTTCATGTTTGTCTTCTCTGCTCTGTCTGTTTGTGAGCAAACAGCTGGATACGAAGTGCAGCTCCTTTAAATCACACACGTCCACATGTTGTGTCTGTGAGGAAACTCATTCACATTTCTATTGTTAAATCCCAACGCGCAGGGTGTCACTGGAGGGTGCTGTGCTTTAAATGTGGAGATGACGTCTCTCACACACAGACACTTTGTGTTCATGCTGCGTTCAGGGGAAACAGTTCAAACCACAATCAGAAAACTGTTTAAATCTGTTTTAACAGTAAATGTTATTGTTCCAGACGCCAGCAGGAAGCAGCAGGTAAAAGATCTGATGCTCCAGCATCCGAGTGTGTCATACAGATCACCGCTCATCCTCCTACAAAATAAAAGCTGTGGCTGCAGCAGCTCACATGGTCAATGCAGCGTAATGTTTCTGTCCACAGCACAGACTCGTCACCATTAACTCCAGTTATTTCTCCTTTGTCGTGCCCCTGATCCGTGTTAAGCTACGTCAACAAAACTCAACACTTCTTGGTGTTCTTTCACAGTAAAAGCCCGCCTATTAACGGCAGGCAGATGTGCAAATTCTGGAGGAAGTGTTGACTTTCACATCTGCTGAATTAGAGCTGTGGAAACAGACATTAAACCGAAGCTTGTCCCGAATAAACTGCCCCTGAGGTAAATCAGGCAGCAGCTGAATCTGAAACGAGCAGCGTTCACAGGATTCGTAGCTTATGAGATAAAAACAGACGTTTGTTCCTTTAACTCAGAGGACAATAAAAACCAGCAGAGACCAACATTTCACAGCAGAGAATCAAAATCAGCTGGACGACGGCAGCAGACTGAGGAAGATGGTTTAAGACTTCAACAGCAATCAATAACCAATATCTGATCAGCTTCGTCAGCAGTGAAGAAAGTAAAAAATAAACAAAAACAAAGTGTTTACTGCACAGAGAGAGAGAGAGAGAGAGAGAGAGAGAGAGAGAGAGAGAGAGAGAGAGAGAGGTTGGTTTACAGTGGGAAGAAAAACGAGCTCAGATTTAAACTCCACAGGAACAAATGTGTGTGTGTGTGTGTGTGAGTGTGTGTGTGAGTGTGTGTGTGAGTGTGTGTGTGAGTGTGTGGTTGCGTTGTCCCCCCCTCCATGTGACAGGCCTCAGCACCGGGGTCAAAGGTCATCACATGCCCTGCCTGATGCTCTGGATGATCTGGAAGATGGCTGCAGGAGAAAAACACAGAGTCATGAATCTTACTCTAAATCCTTGTTTATAATTATCAATAATTAACTGTAACATAATGAATCAATTAATGAGACGTGGACTCATGGATGGACACAGGCTCAGGGGCCTGAGGGTTTGTTTCCTGTTCACACAACTTCCTGTTGTTTCTATATTTATTAGGTTCCGACTGTTGATCACTTCCTGTGTGAGTTACTCCTGCAGATTTAGAGATGTGAGCGGACGCTGCAGCTGATCTCAGAGCTGCAGCTTCACACCAGCGGACACGACTCAGATAACACACAGTCACATTCAGATGTTTGACACCGAGTTCGAACTAAAACAGAAGCACTGAATTAACCCTCCGGTTTTTCAAACGTTTTGGTTTACTTTTACATAATTACCTGAAAATAACACGGATGCTTCCTTACTACACTTTTTACAAATGTAATTAAGGATCATTAATGATTTATTGAAATTTATAGCATCTGTGTTCTTGACTGTTCTAAAAAAATCCAACATAAAGTGTAAAAGTGGCAGTAATGAAGTTGACTGAAAGGGTGAGATCAACAGGTTCATGGTCGACAGGAAGAAAACACGAAGGTTTAAAATGACTTTGATTCTAACATTTCAGACCTGACATCTTTCAGGACCTTTTTAAGGACCTGTGACACCTGTGAAAAACCACCGAGGCCAGATGACATCAGCTGTTCAGGAAACAGCTGCAGGTGAAACTCACCTGATCCACAAACCACGAAGACGAAGAGGGCGAGCAGCCACGGCCCCACCGGAGACTTATCATCGTTTACTGGCCGCTGGAACACACACACACACACACACACACACACACACACACACACACACACACACACACACACACACACACACACACACACACACACACACAGGGATTCATTAGGTCAACAGCTGCAACCACAAACAGAAAATGAATCTGTGTACTTTGATGATTGATTCATCATAACTTACATCAGAATTGATTAAATATCTTTGGAGACGTTTGATGACATCAGAACCGTTTCTGATTATTAATAAAAGTATTAATCAGTTAAGAAAAGAGGCAGATTAATGGCTAATGAAAATATCAATATATTAGCTTCAGCCCAAATTAGGTTCATTAATACATATTGATTAATATCATTAATTGATATTGATTAATATCTGTCATATGTGAGTGTTCAGGGTAAAGACAAACTCTCATTACTCTCAGACAATTATAAGAATATTAATAATTATAAAAAAACAGCAGCTCTATAGCAGCTCTATGTGGCAGCTCTATGTAGCAGCTCTGTGTAGCGGCTCTGTGTAGCGGCTCTGTGTAGCGGCTCTATAGCATCTTTGTGTAGCGGCTCTGTGTAGCGGCTCTGTGAGCAGCTCTATGTAGCAGCTCTATGTAGCAGCTCTGTGAGCAGCTCTATGTGGCAGCTCTATGTGGCAGCTCTATGTGGCAGCTCTATAGCAGCTTTGTGTAGCGGCTCTTTGTAGCGGCTCTATGTAGCAGCTCTATGTAGCAGCTCTATAGCAGCTTTGTGTAGCAGCTCTATGTAGCAGCTCTATGTAGCAGCTCTGTGTAGCAGCTCTATGTAGCGGCTCTGTGTAGCAGCTCTATGTAGCAGCTCTATGTAGCAGCTCTGTGTAGCGGCTCTATGTAGCGGCTCTATGTAGCAGCTCTGTGTAGCGGCTCTATGTAGCGGCTCTTTGTAGCAGCTCTATAGCATCTTTGTGTAGCAGCTCTGTGTAGCGGCTCTATGTAGCAGCTCTATAGCATCTTTGTGTAGCAGCTCTGTGTAGCGGCTCTATGTAGCAGCTCTATGTAGCAGCTCTATGTAGCAGCTCTATAGCATCTTTGTGTAGCAGCTCTATGTAGCAGCTCTATGTAGCGGCTCTATGTAGCAGCTCTATGTAGCAGCTCTATAGCATCTTTGTGTAGCAGCTCCACTGAGCACTGCTGACAGTCCATTGAAATTAGAAGTAATAAAAAAAGAAACATTCATGGGAAGTCAAAATTATAAGATACTAAATAAATATTTTTGACATTTTAAGTGAGAAATAAGAAAAAGTAAACCAAAGTTCATGTGACTCTTCAGGTGACAATGAGGAGAGGCCGACGGAGCACTTTAAGGTGAAAACCGAGACTTTAAATCTGATTTATGAGACACTGAATCACGCTAGAGAAATATAGTCACGATAACAACCAGCTCAAAGTGGTGCCAGTCAACATTTAGATTCAGCCAGTCAGTGATATCGTGTTTGGCGTCATCACACTGGCCTGCTATAAACACACTGCTGTTACAGCTGACAGCACCCTGCTAAACCAGAGAAGCAACCGCTAATCACGAAACTCCAGTGAGAAATCTCCATATTTAAACTTGTGTTATTCATCCGAGAACTTAAATACCACATGCTGCTGATTCAAACCGCCTGTGGCCCCTCTCAAATCCGTCCTGTGCATAATTCACAGATCAGGATTCATTCAAACACACTCATCTGTTGTGTTTGTAACGTCGCACGCCTCCGCCCACTGCAGTGTTTACAACATTCAACATCTGCGGGGATGGATCACACAAGTTTAAACTATTCACCACATAAGTAACGACTGGTTCCCTGTGTGAGAACCGAACTGAACAGTATGTGTAAGGCCAACCGAGAGCAGTCTGGAATAAAATGTGCACAGTGGTTAGCTTTAAGGACACGTTAAATCACACTGATGTCCCAGATCTGTGAAAGGAGTCCGACTCTCTTACAGAGCACGTCAGCCGGACAAGACACGATGAACAGACCTCGACCACTGCCCGTCCATTTGGGCAGAAAAATAATATTTAATATTAAATATACTTAATAGTAATGGTTAACAGCGCTGGGCAAAAGTGGCTCACTGCAGTAGCTGCTAATGCTAAGCCCGGAGTTAGCCCTGGATAGCTAGCTTCAACGTTTTTACCCATAAACCTGCATTACGGCGGGATTATTGAGGGTTTTGAAGGAAACACACACGCACATATTATATGTATGATATGATATGATATGATGTGATATGATATGATATGATATGATATGATATATCAGACCAGGCTACGGCAGTGTGCCAGAGCCAGAACCGGTAATTCAAAGGAAGCAGGTTAGCCGTTAGCCTGGCTGTCAGTACCGATGTTTTCTGGACGTGTCCCCGCTGTGTGATCGTCTTGCTGTGCCGCTCGTTCGCCACTTTCATCCGCTGCACCGCCGACATGTTTTCAACGACTGGTCCGGACCAGGAGGACGGAGAGCCGGGGACAACCGGGAGGAGGAGAAGGAGGTGTAAGACAAGGCCGGTGCCGGAGAAAGTGTCCCACTGGAGGAAGGAGAGCCCGAACCGGGTTAGTTTCCGTGTTGATGGGCAGGTAGCGTCCGAATGAATGCTAACGGTGAGCTAGCTGCTAGCTGAGTGAGCTAACGCTGAAGCTGCTGACCCAGTCACGTGACAAGGGACAGTCTCCCTGCTGCTCTCTAGTGGCGGGAAGAAAACGCTTCTCTATGTTAGAAAGATATCATCTAAATAATTCAGCAAAAACGGTATAAAAGTAGAAGTGGAAAAGCATTAAAGATAATAATGGACACATTAATGTAAAATTAAGGTTAGTGTAAGGAATGTAGAGCATGTGATTGATGTTAGCCACACGTTAACCATTATTCACCGGTGTGGTCTAGTTCCTGGACCATAAAGATCTTTAATTGCTCAAGTTTGTGATGATATGATTGATATTATAACCAGACCGAAGCTGTCACATTTTCTCTTTTCATTGGTGACAAAGTTGTTGATGTTGGTAAACATCAAAGTTGATACACAGAGCTCAAAACCTGAGAAATTAAAGCTCTTTATGGTCCAGGAATTAGACCACACCTGTGATGGTTAACATGATCATGTTTGGCTAACATCAGCCATGCTCTATATTCCTTAAAATAACCCTCATTTTACATTAACGTGAGCATAATTATTTTTATTAATGAAAGCTCTGGGTATCACCAATAATCCATAATTCATTTGTAATTTATATTTGAAATATATATGTAAATGTTGCTTTAAAACCAAAACGGAAAAAAATATAAGATGTCCTCTTTTTGGTTTTTGTCGATTCTTTTTATCATTATTTTATTTGAAATCAAAAACCAAATTTATATGCTTTAATTTTATGTTTAATTCTCAGTCGCATGGTCTATTCATTTTTTGTTTCCAAACAAAAAAACAGAAAATCCAAGTCCATTAGTTTCCCAAACCTGATGTCTTCAGCTGTCTATAAATGTTCTGTCAATCGACTAATTGATCAACCAGCTGATTCAGCTGCAGTTAAATTATATAATATATGTTTATTTGGTCAGAAGAAGTTGACGTCATGAAATTGTGATTTGAAAAAGTTATCTTCACTTACACACACACTCACACTCACACACACACACACACACACACACACACACACACACACACTCACACACACACATACACACACACACACACACACACACACACACACACACACACACACACACACACACACACACACGCACGCACACACACACACACACATTAGACTCAACATGAAAATGAAGCAACAAAGAGCCGAGTGGAGTTTCTGTTTTATTCACTGCAGTCAGACCACAGCTGGTCCACAAACACACACACACATACAAATACTCACATCTGCACGTTTAACACATGGTCGTCACACACACACACACACACACACACAGTTTGCTTCTGGCTGTGTTGTAGCCAGGGGTCAGAGGTCAGAGGTCATTAGTAGGATTGATGTCTACCTGTGTCTACCTCACCAGATCAGGTGTACATTTCCTTTGACTTAGTCTTTCATTAGTATAGTTCCAACATGAAGTCTCTGACTGACGGATCACGTGATCCTGGAGGTCGGAGGTCATGCAGGGTCAGCTCAGAGTTACCTGATGTGACATCACATAGGTCAAACAATGATGCAACGTTTATGCAGGCGGATTCAAGCTTCTCAAGGTTGCAAGTGGTTACGGTGGCAACAGACGTTCTGGAGGACAGAGGTTACCATGGTAATAGTACACAGAAACGTCTCTAACAGCCCAGTCCGCTGATGGAACCAATGCGGTCCATCTTCATCCCGAAGCATCCTCTTCCTCCCACCATCGACTTCCGGCTCCGCCTCCTCATCTTGGCCTGTCGCCGCAGGAAGTCGAGGAAGAACCGAGGGACCGCCTCCTGTTTGCCAACCAACCCCCCTGCAGCACCGTGACTCAAAGCCAACCCCCTGGAGGGAGACAGCGCAGAGGGGGCAGGGCGTCCGGCCGAGCCCTCAGTGACATCATCAGCAGTGGGCGGGGCCAAGATGAGAGAAGAGAGACGAGACCCGAACAGAGAGTGTAACACCTGAGGAGAGAGAGGTCACACTGTTAACCACTCTTACCTCTGTCTAATGATTCTTACAGTTCATCACCTGTTCATCATTTCCAACAGACCCCGCCCCTCCTGTACAGGCCCCGCCCTCCTATACAGGCCCCACCCCTCCTGTGTCTGTCATTTATTTGTCTCTCTGGGGTCATGTTTTGTCTCTTGTCTCCTGATGATGATGAAGAATGTGACAGTAATGGAACTCCAAAGGAAGATGATGATGATGATGATGATGATGATGATGATGATGATGATGAAGATGACGCAGGTAACTGATGAAGATGAAGATAAATTGAAGATGCCGAAAAGAAGCCAGAAGTGACAAAGATAAAGAAGAAAATAAGAAGATGATGATGACGACGACGCTGATGATGAAGATGATGAAGATGGTCTGCACAGACCTGTTTGTCATTTCGTTGAGGTGACAGTCTTGACTCCACTGCGATGGTGAGGAAGAGGAGGAGGAGAGGAACAAAAGGGGAGGAGGAGGATGAAGAAGCCATCTTGATTTGAAGGAAAAACAAGAAAAAAAAGATTAAACAAATATCACCATAGCAACGGGCTGTCCTGTGCTCTGATTGGTTGGAGGGTGTTGCGTCCTGCAGCTCCTCCTGCTGGTTGGAGGAATGAAGTCACATTCACGTGAGTGATAATAATAACCATCAGTCAGTGTAGGAACTCTGACATTTACATCAGAGATAAAGGAACAGCTGATGTTTGAGTCTCTGACTAATGACATCACACTGAATAACTAATGATCTAATTACATGACATCACACTGAATAACTAATGATCTAATTACATGACATCACACTGAATAACTAATGATCTAATTACATGACATCACACTGAATAACTAATGATCTAATTACATGACATCACACTGAATAACTAATGATCTAATTACATGACATCACACTGAATAACTAATGATCTAATTACATTACATCACACTGAATAACTAATGATCTAATTACATGACATCACACTGAATAACTAATGATCTAATTACATTACATCAGACTAAATAGAGATTATGGGACAAACTTGGATTATATTTGATTAGAATTAAAAACAAAAGGATTAAATCAGATTACACAGGATTGGATTTAAAAGCATGTAGATAAAAAAATTTGATTAGATTTAAATTAGATTATTAAATGAGATTAAATGATTTATATTTTTAGAATTATCAATCGGATTAAACTGGATGTTTCTAATGGGATTATATTTATTTTAAATGAATTAGATTCAATTATAGTTTTTAAAATTAGATTTCGTTGAAGTTTTATTAGATCAAATTCAATGTTTCTATATTTCTGAAACTACATTTATATTAGTGTAGAGATTAAATCATCTCAGACTTTATTGATCTGTGTGATCTGTTATAGATCTCTGTGATTATTGATCAGTGAAATTGATAAAACAGCAGAACTTACTGAGAGAAATAAGAAGAGAAATATTCCAAACAGAAAATCCAGATCAAGAAGAAAAATTCCAACAGACTCCAGAAGATCCTGCTGCTCGTCGCTCAGTCATGTGACCTGCTCAGACGTTTTCAATCTGAATGTTTTTCTCCAATAAAAGTGATTGATTATTGGCGTCAGATTAGAAAAGATGATCACGTCTTGATGTTTTTCTGAACAGTTTGTGTCTGTCCTGTGAGAGGACGGGTCTGTGTCGAGCTGCACACACACGCTTATATACAGCTGAGCGCTGTGATGTCACACATTCTTACTGCTGTCTCCCCCGACAACGCTCCCACACACACACACACACACACACACACACACACACATTCACCTCTTCACTTGTCATACACGTGAAAAGAAAAAGGCAAAAACACCTGAGTGATCATCAGGTCCTGGAGTCCTTGAGGATGTTCCAGGACCAGAAGACCTTGAGGACACTAAATGGTCCTTGAAGAGGTTCCAGGTTCTTGGTGTGTTGCTGTGGGTGGTTGAACAGGTTACCGTGGTCCTTGAGGAGTTTCAAGGACTTGAAGAGGCTGAAACAGGCTACAGAGGTTCCTGTGGTCCTTGAGGGAATTCAGGGTCCTTGAGAAAGTATCAGAGGCCTGGGAGGAGGGTAGGATGGTCCTTGAAGTGGTTCCAGGATAACTTGAGAAGGTTCTACAGTTCCTTTAGAAGACCTTGAAGACGTTCTCAGAGTTGTCCTTGAGAACATGGCAGAGGTCTGTGAGGAGACTAGGATGGTCCTTGAAGAGTCCTGGAGACTTTCTATGTGGGGCTCAAACAGTTATTGAAGAGTTCCAGGGGTCCTGTTGCTATGGTTACCTGCAGGTTAACACACCTGGAGCACTATCTGACAGCAGCATCATCTTCCTCATCCTCCAGCCAATCAGAGCGCAGTATTCTGTCTGCACTGAAAACTCTGTCTCCTCATGACCTCTGACCTCGGTCGTCCTGCCTACTCGTAAACCGTCACCACAGTGACCGGGTTGTCGATGGCAACTATTTCCTGAGGAAGGGGGCGGGGCTACAGAGGTTCACATGGTCGGAAGGATAGGTGTGTGTGTGTGTGTGTGTGTGTGTGTGTGTGTGTTTAATGACCCCCCGTTGTCTTTGTCCCACTCAGACAAAACCCCGCCCACCATTCAGCCTCCAACGTCATCGAGCCTGCACATAAAACACACACACACACACACCACACACACACACACACACACACACAACACACACACACACACTCACTCACACACACACACACACAAACACAGAGGGATAATAGCTCATCAATCACCTTATTAGAGAGAAAGAGGTCACTGATCACACACAGGTTATTATCCCTGTGTGTGTGTGTGTGTGTGTGTGAATGTGTGTGTGTGTGTGAGTGTGTGTGTGAGTGTGTGTGTATTGACGCACACAACATTCCTGCCCCCCCACAGCGACGCACACTCTGCCAACAACTTCCTCAAAAACCAGGTTAAACCAGACGGCTCCAGGACACCTTGAGGAGGTCCTGGAGGTGCTTGAATATCTTCCTGGAGTCTGTACAGAGCGCGGTGTCCAATCACAGTCAGGGATGGATGCCGACGACCTGAGAGCGGACATGTCTGTGGCTGTCAGGAAAGATTTGAACTTCCTGGAAAGTGAAGTGAAAGAGGTGAAGTCTGACGTCGTAAACAACACAGCGGCTCTTCGTTCTGACATCAATGATATAAATGCGACATGGAGGAAGGCCCGTCAGCGTGGTGGAGTGAGGTCACGGCGCTACAGACGACAGTGGCTGAACTTCAGACAGACGTGGCCAGTTTGAGGGAGAAAATGAGCATATTGAGAGTAGGATGCAGAGATGCAGAGATGTAATATTTGTATCGTGGGCGTTTCAGAGGAACCCGGCTCGTGTTCCAGCGCGGCGGCCTCTGCAGGAAACTTTGCATGTGGAGAAGGAAAGAAAAGCTAATGGACTTCACCACAGACAGGACTGTGTTGATGTAGTGCGCCGAGCCCAGGAACAAGGGTGAACCGATCACCGCCATCTTTCCAGAATACTGGGCGAAGCCCGAGCTGCTTTCACCGACGTCAGGAACCTGCTCCGAGGCCGGATGTCCCACACAGTCCCAGCCTGACGCCACGTCTCTGACAACAGGGACAACAGGGACAACAAGGAGTTCCTTACCGGAGACTCATGTATTCACCTCAGCTCAGCTCAGTTTAGTTTAGTTCAACAGTCAAGTTATTAATTTTAGGTTAAATTCAAACAGGTTGGGGCGTCGTGTAGCGTAGTGGTCTAAGCAGGCGCCCCATGTGTAGAGGCTACAGTCCTCGCTGCAGTCGGCCCCGGTTCGAATCCCGCATCGGACGGCCTTTCGCTGCATGTCATTCCCCCTCTCTCTGCCTCCCCGTTTCCTGTCACTCTCCACTGTGCTGTCCATTAAAGGCATAAAAAAAGCCCAAAAATATACTTTAAAAAAAAAAAATTCAAACAGGTTGTTTTTTCAGAGCGTCACTTCTCACGGCTGCTGCTCATCACCAGGCAACAGGCTGCGTTCAGCCCAGACTCCTCAACCTGTCAGCATTGACGTCACCAGCGTGTGTGTGTGTGTGTGTGTTGTGTGTGTGTGTGTGTGTGAGTGTGTGTGTGAGTGTGTGTGTATTGACGCACACAACATTCCTGCCCCCCCACAGCGACGCACACTCTGCCAACAACTTCCTCAAAAACCAGGTTAAACCAGACGGCTCCAGGACACCTTGAGGAGGTCCTGGAGGTGCTTGAATATCTTCCTGGAGTCTGTACAGAGCGCGGTGTCCAATCACAGTCAGGGATGGATGCCGACGACCTGAGAGCGGACATGTCTGTGGCTCTCAGAAGATTTGAACTTCCTGGAAAGTGAAGTGAAAGAGGTGAAGTCTGACGGCGTAAACAACACAGCGGCTCTTCGTTCTGACATCAATGATATAAATGCGACATGGAGGAAGGCCCGTCAGCGTGGTGGAGTGAGGTCACGGCGCTACAGACGACAGTGGCTGAACTTCAGACAGACGTGGCCAGTTTGAGGGAGAAAATGAGGATATTGAGAGTAGGATGCAGAGATGCAGAGATGCAGAGATGCAACACTTGTATCGTGGGCGTTTCAGAGGAACCCGGCTCGTGTTCCAGCGCGGCGGCCTCTGCAGGAAACTTTGCATGTGGAGAAGGAAAGAAAAGCTAATGGACTTCACCACAGACAGGACTGTGTTGATGTAGTGCGCCGAGCCCGGGAACAAGGGTGAACCGATCACCGCCATCTTTCCAGAATACTGGGCGAAGCCCGAGCTGCTTTCACCGACGTCAGGAACCTGCTCCGAGGCCGGATGTCCCACACAGTCCCAGCCCGGCGCCACGTCTCTGACAACAGGGACAACAGGGACAACAAGGAGTTCCTTACCGGAGACTCAAGATATGGACACATGTATACAGCTCAGCTCAGCTCAGCTCAGCTCAGCTCAGCTCAGCTCAGCTCAGCTCAGCTCAGCTCAGTTTAGTTTAGTTCAACAGTCAAGTTATTAATTTTAGGTTAAATTCAAACAGGTTGGGGCGTCGTGTAGCGTAGTGGTCTAAGCAGGCGCCCCATGTGTAGAGGCTACAGTCCTCGCTGCAGTCGGCCCCGGTTCGAATCCCGCATCGGACGGCCTTTCGCTGCATGTCATTCCCCCTCTCTCTGCCTCCCCGTTTCCTGTCACTCTCCACTGTGCTGTCCATTAAAGGCATAAAAAAAGCCCAAAAATATACTTTAAAAAAAAAAAATTCAAACAGGTTGTTTTTTCAGAGCGTCACTTCTCACGGCTGCTGCTCATCACCAGGCAACAGGCTGCGTTCAGCCCAGACTCCTCAACCTGTCAGCATTGACGTCACCAGCGTGTGTGTGTGTGTGTGTGTGTGTGAATAATGGAGTTGAGTGTGAGAAATCGTTGCTTCAGATGTTTGTTTGTTTTCATTCACAAAGAAGTTCAGATTAAATCCACGTCCAGTTTCTAAAGTTCCCTCTAACTTTCTGTTACATTATATATTTATTACATTATTATTTCCTCAGCAGCAGACACACACACACACACACACACACACAGTCAGCAGGTGTTCCTACAGTTTTGTGTGTTGTGTCATAAAGTTTTTGTTATGATCATGTTTCTCTTATTGTCAGACAAACATCTGTTTTACTGTGTGACACAGTCACTGCTGCAGTTTGTGTCTCTGGAACTTTAATCTGACGACATGAACCACACGTTGATCTGATTCAGTGTGACATCACTTCCTGATGATGTCATTATCTCCGATGTCCCTCCACAATAAATACATTTTGTGTCACCACTAAAATTAAAGAAACATATATTAAAGTTCTACATAATATAATAAACATCCAACAAATGGATTTCTCAGCTTTTGTAATAATGATCCAGAATCCTTGATGCGTTTATTCTGCTGATGTAAACACCTCGACTCGTTAGACACTGTGTGCACAATTATTAGGCAAGTCAGTATTTTGACTATATCATCATTTTTATGCTTATGCAACTCCAAGCTAAACCTGAATGCTTATTGGATTTAAGCATATCAGGTGATGTGTATTTGTGTAATGAGGGAGGGCGTGGCCTAAAGAGAGGTGTGCATAATTATTAGGCAGGTTCTTTTCCTCAGACGAAAAGGAGATTTAACGGACTCTGAAAGGTCAAAAGTCGTAAGAAGCCTTTCAGAGGGAGGCAGCACTCTTGAAATTGATAAACACACATATTGGGGCGTGATCACCGAACCCTCAAACGTTTCGTTGCTAATAATCAATCAGGTCGTGAACGTGAAGCTTCCAGGAAGCATCATCCTCCAGGACTGCAACACTACAAGGTGTTCAGTGCTGACACATGGCCGAGGTAAGGGAGGCTGAAATCCAACCACCATTAAACAAGACACATAAGTTGAAAGGTCAAGACTGAGCCAAGGATTATCTGAAGACAGATTTATCAAAGGTTTTACGGACTGATGAGATGAGCGTGACTCTGGACGGACCAGATGGATCCGTGGTGGATCAGTGACGGGCACAGAGCTCCACCTCCAATCAGACGCCAGCGAGGTGGAGGTGGGGAACTGGGACGGGCTGGTATTATTAAGGATGAGCTAGTTGGACCTTTTGGGGTTGAAGATGGAATCAACTCCCAAACCTACTGCCAGTTTTTAGAAGACACTTTTGAGTTGTTTGTTTTTCTCACTTTAACAGATGGAAATAAAAAAGGTTTTCTTTTAGTTGCATGATAATTCTGCACAAATGGATTTTCTCCTTAAATATTCAGATTTGAGGTTTATTAACATTTAGGATTGACCGAAGCAGTGTATGTGTTCAACAATAAATATAAACTATGGGATGTAAAGATATCATTACATATTATGAAAATTATAATTATGACATTAAATTCATTGTTAAGTTGATGATCCTTTATGGTCAATTTCATATTGATAAATAGAGAGTAACAAAAACATAAAAACTCTTACTAATTAAACCTTATTAATAAAAAGTCCTGAGACTTTAGAATGAATCTTTAAAGAGGAATAATATGGTATATATTTATTTATATATTCTGTAGTTAGTTGTGTCGATTTGCCTTTTATATAATCTCTTCATTATATTTGAATGTTCCCGTCCTCGTATTTATTTCACTAAAGAAAAGAGAGAGACACGTTTGTTGGAGTCGGCGTCACAGAGAGACAGACGCTTTGTTCTTCGCTCTTTATTGAATCTTTGTGTTTTATATAGAAAACATCATGAATGGAATTATAACTAGGAAGGCGGGGTCAAACCCACTGTGACCTCTGACCTCTCACCCCCAGCTGCAGGGAGGAGGGGTTTCAGGGGTCATCAGATGTCAGTTGGTTGTCACGGCGACAGAGAGGAAGGCAGGATGGAGCTTTAGTGGATCTTTGGGTGGCGGAAGTCTTTGCCGGCGAACTTGGCCTTGTCTCCGAGCTCCTCCTCGATCCTGGAGGTCAGAGGTCAAATCACATGAGGGCTTTTACTTTGGAAACCAAAGGTCTGTGCTTTTACTTTGGAAAATAATCAGACAAAAATGACAGGAAGTTCTCACCTCATCAGCTGGTTGTATTTGGCCAGACGCTCTGACCTGCAGGGAGCACCGGTCTTAATCTGAGAGAGAGAGACAGGTAGAGAGAGAGAGACAGGTGTATTAGTGACTCAGACACTGTGAGAAGACATTTGTCATCCATGGAGTGATCGACCTGACCCTCATCCTACCTATCTACCTGTGTGTCTGTCTGTCCACCTGTCTCACTGTCCACCTGTGTGTGTGTGTGTGTCTGTCTATCTGTGTGTCTGTCTGTCCACCTGTCTCACTGTCCACCTGTGTGTGTGTGTGTGTGTCTGTCCACCTGTCTCACTGTCCACCTGTGTGTGTGTGTGTGTGTGTGTGTGTGTCTGTCTACCTGTCCGGTGCAGAGTCCGACCACCAGGTCTGAGATGAAGGTGTCCTCAGTCTCTCCGGAGCGATGGCTGACCATCACACCCCAACCACTGGTCTGAGCCAGCTTACACCTGAGAGACAGACAGGTGGGGGGGGGGTTAATTCAATTGACTTAAGAGTAAAATTAAATTGACAGACAGACAGACAGACAGGCAGACAGACAGACAGAGAAACAGACAGACAGACAGACAGGCAGGCAGAGAGACAGGCAGAGAGACAGACAGGCAGACAGGCAGACAGACAGACAGACAGGCAGACAGACAGGCAGACAGACAGACAGAGAAACAGACAGACAGACGGACAGGTAGACAGATAGACAGACCGGCAGGCAGACAGACAGACAGAGAAACAGACAGACAGGCAGAGAGACAGGCAGGCAGACAGGCAGACAGACAGACAGACAGGCAGATAGACAGACAGACAGGCAGGCAGGCAGACAGGCAGACAGACAGACAGAGAAACAGACAGACAGACAGGCAGACAGACAGACAGACAGACAGACAGACAGACAGACAGACAGACAGACAGAGAGACAGACAGACAGACAGACAGACAGACAGGCAGACAGACAGACAGACAGACAGACAGACAGAGAGACAGACAGACAGACAGACAGGCAGACAGACAGACAGACAGACAGACAGACAGACAGACAGACAGACAGAGAGACAGACAGACAGACAGACAGACAGGCAGACAGACAGACAGGCAGAGAGACAGACAGAGAAACAGACAGACAGGCAGACAGACAGGCAGGCAGACATACAGACAGACAGAGAAACAGACAGACAGGCAGACAGACAGACAGGCAGACAGACAGACAGGCAGACAGACAGACAGGTGTCTTACGCCTTGATGGACTCGGTCACGGAGCCGATCTGGTTGACCTTGAGCAGCAGACAGTTGCAGGCCTTCTTGTCCACGGCCTGCTGGATCCTCTTGGGGTTGGTCACAGTCAGGTCGTCTCCTACGATCTGATTGGTTGAAAGCACAGCGATGAGTCACTTTGAGGTCCGTGTAGTCACAAGGAAAAGAGGAGTAATCACGAGCGTCTCACCTGGATGTCAGTGGAGGCGGTGAACTTGGCCCAGTGCTCCCAGTCGTCCTGGTCAAATGGATCCTCAATGGACTGGACTGAAGACAGAGGAATGTTCCGGTTACAGCAGTGATCAATACAACGTCCACTGGACCACTCACATGTTGTCTCATGTATAATATTCTGGTTATCAATATTTAAATAGTTCCCAGAGACATCTGTTGTTCATATGTCCACGCTGGTGTCTACAGGAGAAACTCCATTCAGATCAATGATCAATATCTCGTCAGAATGACATGCACACTTAATGAGTTATTATGAGTTATACAGTGTGTGACATCACTGATCGGCTCTGAATGACCTCATCATGATGCTGTCTATTGTTTATGATTCATTCTAACTTTTTAATATTGCATGGGAGTCTATGGAGGCTCATTAGGTCCCTTTGTGTTTATAAATCAGCAGCTGTTCCAGTCACTGATCAATAACATCACCATGACGACATGTACAGTGTTTAGGTTGTGTACTACGATGCACTGATTCTATCGCAGCATCACAGAGGAGGCTCAGGGCCAGTCAGTGAATTAAAGTCAGAATGAGCGTTGTTACCGGGGTAACCCTTGATGAAGCTGCGGTACAGATCTCCCAGCTTCTCTCCGCTGATGTGTCTGGCCGGGTCGTCGGGGGACTTGAAGTCCAGGTCGTACTTCCCGTTGCGGTAGAACTCGGAGGCCGCCACGTCCATGCCGATGATGATCTTGTCGGGGTATCCGGCCTTCTCGATGGCCGTCTTCAGCAGCTCCAGAGCTGGGGGGGGGGGGGGGGGGGGGTAAATGTATTGTCATTTTTGGTTTCAGCAATAATATAAATTTTACTTTGATTCGAAGGGTCGCAGCAGAAGTGGTTTTCACCAGTTTCCAGAAAAACTTGTGTGTGAGAACATTATCTGGGTTTATCATATTATATATATATTTATAATTTCACGATCAGTTGCAGCTGTTTATTATTTCATTTATAATTTGTAACATTGAAGTTGGTTATTTACAGCTGTTCGGTTCCCACCTGCTGTAGTTTGCAGGGGGACAGGTGTGACTGTGACGCATATTATTTACATGATCGTGCTGTAAAAACATCGACATGTTGTGAATCAGAGAGACAGACAGGTGCATGTCTCACCCTCATTGTTCTCCAGGATGTTGGGGGCGAAGCCGCCCTCGTCTCCCACGTTGGTGGCGTCTTTGCCGTACTTCGCCTTGATCACGTTCTTCAGGTTGTGGTAAACCTGAGCGCACACACACACACACACACACACACACACACACACACACGAGGCAGTTAGACAGGTGTGTTTGATCATGAACACACACACTGGATGTGAACGAGCAGCACCTCAGCTCCGATCCTCATGGCCTCGTGGAAGTTCGACGCTCCGACAGGAAGAATCATGAACTCCTGCATCGCCAGTTTGTTTCCAGCGTGGCTTCCTCCGTTGATGACGTTAAAGGCCTGGAGAGGAAACACTGGTTACTTTAACTAGTCCACTGACTAACCCACCAGCCTGTAACCAGCTTCACTTGTGGTTAATTAGCCCACAGTCTTTATTAGCTTCAGTGACAGAGTTAGCGACCAGTAGCCAGGTCCATGTGGACAAGGACGAGCTGGTTGTTAGCCCCTCCCACCCCCACCCCCACCCCCTGAGGCCCCTCCCACTCACAGGAACAGGAAGAATGACGTCCTTGTGTCCGGCGAGGTCGGCGATGTGGCGGTAGAGAGGAACTCCCTTCTCCTTTGCTCCGGCCTTACAGACGGCCAGCGACACGCCCAGGATGGCGTTAGCACCGAACTTAGCTGAGAGAGAGACGGGTCAGAGAGAGAGACGGGTCAGAGAGAGAGACGGGTCAGAGAGAGAGAGATGGGTCAGAGAGAGAGAGATGGGTCAGAGAGAGAGAGACAGGTCAGAGAGAGAGAGACGGGTCAGACAGAGAGACGGGTCAGAGAGAGAGACGGGTCAGAGAGAGAGACGGGTCAGAGTGAGAGACAGACAGGTCAGAGAGAGAGACGGGTCAGAGACAGAGACAGGTCAGAGAGAGAGAGACGGGTCAGAGAGAGAGACGGGTCAGAGACAGAGACAGGTCAGAGAGAGAGACGGGTCAGAGAGAGAGACAGGTCAGAGTGAGAGAGAGACAGGTCAGAGTGAGAGAGAGACAGGTCAGAGTGAGAGAGAGACAGGTCAGAGAGAGAGACGGGTCAGAGACAGAGACAGGTCAGAGAGAGAGATGGGTCAGAGAGAGAGAGACAGGTCAGAGTGAGAGAGAGACAGGTCAGAGAGAGAGACAGGTCAGAGTGAGAGAGAGACGGGTCAGAGAGAGAGACAGGTCAGAGTGAGAGACAGACAGGTCAGAGAGAGAGACAGGTCAGAGACAGACAGGTCCTTACATTTGTTCTCAGTTCCGTCCAACTCCAACATGAACTTGTCGATCTTCTCCTGCTCAACAACACTGAATTTCTGGAAAGACACAGGAAGAGACAGAAACAGGTAGAGAGAGAGACAGGTAGAGAGAGAGACAGGTTAGTGTTCAGGCCTGTAGCCCCCCCCCCCCCGTGATTGGATCACTCTGACGTCCTGTAGTTACCTTCTCCAGCAGCTTGGGGGCGATGTCCTTGTTTATATGACCCACAGCCTTCAGAGTTCCTGCAGACAGACAGACAGACAGACAGACAGACAGACAGACAGACAGTCAGACAGACAGACAGTCAATCCACACGCACACATCTAAGACCTTCCAGGACCTTCCAGGACCTTCCAGGACCAGCCTGGAAAAGTCAAACCTGCGTCCTACCTTTGCCCAGGTAACGGGACTTGTCTCCGTCACGGAGCTCAAGGGCCTCATGGACTCCAGTGGACGCACCGCTGGGGACAGCTGCCCTGAAGTGACCTGAGAGACAGACAGGCAGACAGACAGACAGGTTTAGTATGTTATACAGAGACAGTAGAAGAACAGACTCAGACTCTGATTGGACGATGGAGGATCTGGTCTCACCCTTGGCGGTCCACAGGTCCACCTCCACTGTGGGGTTTCCTCTGGAGTCCAGAATCTCCCGGGCGTGAATCTTAGTGATGGACATCCTGACTGAGGGAGGGACACAGAGGATCAGAGGTCTGTGAGGACCGGACCGGACCCTGTCCTACACGGGTCCTGTCCTCGGATCAGGGGACCCGTCTAAGGCTCGTTAGAGCGGGACAGAAACCGTCCCTGGGATAATGACAGGGACCCAGACCAAAACCCTGTCCTACGAGTCTCAGGACCCAGTCCAAGCACGTTCAGGACCCTGTTCTGTGACAGAACCTGGTCCTGGAGTCACTGGAACAGGATCACGAGGACAGACCAGGACCCGGTCCAGATGTCTCTGTCCCACAGTTAGAGACAAAAACTAGAAGAAGAAAAATCTTTTTCTTCCTGTGACCTTCAAAATAAAAACCAACACTCCTGAACCAGAGGTCAAACTGTGTGTGTGTGTGTGTGTGTGTGTGTGTGTGTGTGTGTGTGTGTGTGTGTGTGTGTGTGTCTCTGTGTGTGTGTGTGTGTGTGTGTGTCAGACCTGCTGCAGAGATCCTGTGTAACGCCATGATGCCTCCATGACAGCAGGCAACAAGCTCTGTCCCCTCTCAGACCACGCCCACCCCCTCCCGCACAGCCAATCACAAAGCTGCTCTCATGACAGGCGGCTAATGGGACCAAGAGGAGAGAGGGAGATACCATTCTGGTGCCAGAGGGGGGGGGGTCCTCCAGAGAGAGTTATTAATACAGTAAGGCTGGTGAGTAAAACCCTCTGACCTTTCTCCTGACCTTTCTACACAGGTCATGACTTCCTCCTGTCCATTATAGAGTTACAGTACACACACACACACACACACACACACACACTTATGTTCATGTTCTTGACATTTGCAGATGTATTTGTGACTGATATCAGCCTCTTCACACGCTCTGATACTGAACCACACGACCTCAGTGTGAGTGACTGTAACACACTGTCAGTGTCACAGATGCATGCTGGGAGCTACGGTCTGCTACTCTGTGAATGGCTGCAGCTAAAGATCAATTATTTTTACCATCGATCAATCAACAAATATCTGCTCAGTAAGAAACGCTGCCACAGTTCAACAAATAAATACAGAAATAAATAAACAAATGAACAAATACAGAAATAAATAAACAGATAAATAAACGCACGGAGAAGGAAATACTGAGCAGACGCAGTAAACTTTCACACTTGAGAAGCTGGAGATTTTTCTCTTTGTAAAATGACACATTATGAAGATGGCTGCTGATTTATCAACTGATCTTTTCTGCTGCACTTAAACACAACGCAGCAATTCATCATATTCACAAGCGTTTCATATGTTTGAGCTTGAACATGTGAAGCAGCTGCAGATGGATCAGTCCTGTCCTGCTCTGTGCACCACAGCAAAGACTGAGCCACGTTCTTTAATGTCCATCACACATACAGGAAGTATTAGTGTCAGTGTCTTCAGTACTTGTAGTACTATACGTGTTAGTGTGTTTAAGATATAGAGCATATGTTTAGCAGTAGCTGTAGCAGCTTTAGCATCGTTACTGTGTCATCAGTACAATACACAGTAACAGTAAGCAGTATGAGCACAAGTAGCAGCAGTGCTAACAATATGAGTGTATTAGAAGTATCAGTGTGTTAGCCGCAGCTAACTGCTGCTGTGTCTGCGTGTGTTATGTAATTATGTGTGTGTGTGTGTGTGTGTGTGTGTGTGTGTAAAAGGTCAAGCATGCCAGCAGAACAACAGCTGAGTGGTTACAGTCCACCTGAAACCACATGTGGCCTTTACAAAGACTTTACTGTACAAACATGACGCAACAACTGGACGTACGATCTACAACACAACATACAAACTACTGCTAATAGTGCTGCTAACACCACAGCTAACACTACAGCTAACACCACTGCTAACACCACAGCTAACACTACAGCTAACACCACTGCTAACACCACAGCTAACACTACAGCTAACACCACTGCTAACACCACAGCTAACACCACAGCTAACACTACAGCTAACACTACAGCTAACACCACAGCTAACAACACTGCTAACACCACAGCTAACACTACAGCTAACACCACAGCTAACACTACAGCTAACACCACAGCTAACACCACAGCTAACACCACAGCTAACACCACAGCTAACACTACAGCTAACACCACAGCTGACACCACAGCTAACACTACAGCTAACACCACAGCTAACACTAAAACCACTGCTAACTGCTGTGCTATAATGTAATGTAATGTGAGGCTGCAGTTTGTGTAGTTGTCAGATTAGCGTCTGCAGGTCGTCCATGTTCCACCTGTTCCTCAGTGTTTCTCTGGGACCTGACTCAGTGAATCAGTCAGTCAGTCACAGGCTGGTTATAGAAACAGAAAACAGTTTCCCTGTGTAATGTATCGTGACCTGGTGAAATGCCCAGTACAGGTGTGTCCTCTCAGGTGTCCTGGGACAGGACATAGTTCTGGGTGGGATCAAGACTTCTCTGTTTGCATCTCATTAAGTTAATCTGAGGACACTTTATCCATGACATAATCATCACGTCTGGTTCTTCGGTTTTAATTTACTATTTTAACGTGTGTGTGTGTGTGTGTGTGTGTGTGTGTTTTATATTGACTTGTGTGTCTTTTCTTAATGACTTCTCTGTCTTTTGTGAAGCACTTTGAATTGCCTTGAATGTCCTAAAATAAACTGGCCTGTGGACAGATGTGGACAGATGTTGTAACATCAGATATATAAGATTAAATCACCATAGATACACTCTATACATTTCACAGATGAAGCCCTTCACTGTCTGTCTGTCTGTCTGTCTCTCTCTCTCTCTCTCTGTCTGTCTGTCTGCCTGCCTGTCTGTCTGCCTGCCTGTCTGCCTGCCTGCCTGTCTGTCTGTCTCTCTCTGTCTGTCTGTCTGTCTGTCTCTCTCTCTCTGTCTGTCTGTCTGTCTCTCTCTCTCTCTCTCTCTCTGCCTGTCTGTCTGTCTGCCTGCCTGTCTGTCTCTCTCTCTCTGTCTGTCTGTCTGCCTGTCTGTCTGCCTGCCTCTCTGTCTGTCTGTCTGTCTCTCTCTCTCTCTCTCTCTGCCTGTCTGTCTCTCTCTCTCTCTCTGCCTGTCTGTCTGTCTCTCTCTCTCTGCCTGCCTGTCTGCCTGTCTGTCTGTCTGTCTGTCTCTCTCTCTCTCTCTCTCTCTGTCTGTCTGTCTGCCTGCCTGTCTGTCTGCCTGCCTCTCTGTCTGCCTGCCTCTCTGTCTGCCTGTCTGTCTGTCTGCCTGCCTGTCTGTCTGGACTTTGTTCCCTCTGTGTTTGTCAGATTTCAGCAGCTCGGCTCTTCAGCACTTTGACCTTGAAGCTGCTGAAAGTCGAAGACCTGAAGGTTTGTTTTTGTCTTTTGCTTCAGATGAAGAATCAAAAACTCAACATCTGTGGAAAATGAACATCTGCCAACATGAGATTTGACACATCACCCAGCACTCTGGACTTCCTCTGAAAACTGCTGCAAACTGAACTAGACTTTCAAAATAAAAGAGGGGAATGAATCAGGTTTCTAGACCAGAACAAGAACCTGGAAACAAACAGGAAACAGATTCAGATGAAAAAAAAAAAACTAACTCAGCAGTTGATTCAAAAAATGACCAACCAGAGCGGAGAGCTCACACCTGTTTCAGCCTACCTGAGTTGTGTTGTTAGAGAAGAAAAGGGGGTGTCGTCTTTGGCCGTCTGTCCGTCTGACTGTCCGACTGACGTGGAAAGTGTCCGTCCGTCACGCTGCAGGGTTTTTATAGACGCTCCCTGGCAGAGGGAGGAGGCTGGGTGGAGGCTGGGTGGAGGCAGGGTGGAGGCAGGGAGCGTCTGCATGGGGCAGGACTGCAGCAAACAGAAAAACCTGCAGCACAAAGCGCTGACACAGACAAGGCTCTGATACTAAAATAACACAAAATCCTCATGTACTTCTTATTGGGACACAACATGGAAATAACAGCAACTCTTTTACTGTGTGCATGTTTTTGTGGTTGTTTTTTTGTCTCTATGTAGCTGTTTTAGTGGAAGAAGTTATTTATTTTATTTTATTCTTATTGTGTTGACAATATTTCATACATTGTGACAGCAGTGTTAGCAGTAAGAGAGGTAGCATTAGCAAAAACAGAAGCAGTGTTAGCAGGGTTAGCAAGAGTTTCAGGAGTTTTAGTTGCAGAGTTAGCAGGGTTAGCAGTGTTAGCAGGGTTAGCAGGGTTAGCAGGGTTAGCAGAGTTAGTGGATTGGTAATATTAGATGTTATATTAACCGTATTAACAAAAAGTTCTAGAAGTATTGGTTGTAGCAATATTAGCATAGTAGCATCAGAATTTACTCTTGTAGCAGTAGTTGTAGCATGTTAACAGCACCAGTATATTAGCAGTAGCTGTATCAGTATTAGCAACATCAGTGTATTAGCAGTGAGTAATGGTAGCAGTATTATCAGTATGCTATAGCAGTATCAGTGTATTAGTACTGCAGTAATGGCAGCAGTATTATCAGTATGCTATAGCAGTATCAGTGTATTAGTACTGCAGTAATGGCAGCAGTATTATCAGTATGCTATAGCAGTATCAGTGTATTAGTACTGCAGTAATTGTTGTGATAGTCGTGTAGTTCAGTAGCAGTAGTTTCTTCTCATGTTTCTCCTCCATTGTGGTTTCTGCTATTTACTTAAATATTACTTCATTTTTCAGTATTTTCTTCCTCAAACTTCTGAATGTGTCTGAGAAATTAAACTTTGATTAATGACTTACATCACAGATCTGCTTCTTTAAATAAAATACAGATGAGAGTGGAGTAATCTCACTGTAGGTTACTGCAGTCACGCAGGAATCCTCCTTCCTCTGCAGGAAGATCATGGAAAATTCATGTAGGAAACTTCATCTATATGAATGAGAAATAAATAAAAGAACACTGAACACCACAGAAATAGTGTCATAATATTAAATACATGTTTTCTGTCATGCTGTATGAATGTCAGTGGGCTGAATCAAACTGGTGTGAACTAGTGTGACGGTCCCTAACTCACAGAGAGAAGGTCAAAGTTCATCTAAAGGGGAAATGTGAGACCGGCTCAGCATTCACTGCAAAGGGCAGTAACCCCAACACACACACACATACACACACACACACACACACACACCCACACACGCACTTACACAAGACACCTTACCCTTTACACTCACCTTTAACTATACCTCACACACACACACACACACTGAGTACACACACTGTGGCCTGTTCAGTGTCCCTGTAGCCTTTACTGCAGGCTAAATATAACTGCACATGACTTTAGGGTGTGGGGCTGTGTGTGTGTGTGTGTGTGGGGGGGGGGGTCATCATCTAATTTTATATATACAGTACTGTTTTATATTGAATAATGTTTTTCTGTTACTGTACTACACTGTATATATCCTCTGCTCTGCTCCACTGTCAACAGGCTGCTGTGTCAATAAAGCTCATTTGAATGTGAGACACACAGTGTACTTTGTTGTATTTGTTCACTTCAGTGATTCCTGCATCCACACGTCACATGGTCTCTGCACCGCAGCAGCAGTGACAGGAAACGCAGACTGACAGTTCACTGTAAAATCCAATCTGTTATCATTACTTAAAAACAGCATGCAAACCGATTACACTTCACAAATCAAGTCAAGAGAACTAGGTATTGTAAGTTGTACTAACTAATGCTTCTTTAGTAGAGTACACTTAAGAGTGTACTTGATAACTTACTTTAGATGTACTCTCGATTTAGTAAAGACTACTCAGAATTACCATTTTAATCTACTAAATTATTGCATGTGAGATTTACTCTGTGTCTAGTCCAGACAACACACTTATCTAAGTTGGACTAATTTATGTGACATTCTCTGTAACTTATTATTTCTAACTTATATTTCCTTGAACAGCAATCTGACTTACTTGCTAAAACCATGCAAACCGATTGCACTGAAAAAAGCAAGTACGTGTTACTACGGTAACCTAAGTGCTTCAAATATCTATAAAATAATCTCCTAAAAATAATCCAAGTTACAGTTCCAACAAAACAAATCAAGCTAATAACACAGTTGAAAATTCAATTCTATCCATTTTTTTATTTTTCTTCCTTTTATATCAACACGTCAACAAAACATTCAATTGTTGACTTTCCAGCATCAGAATCGTTTCGGAACAAAAATGATTTTGAGGTTCTTATTTTAAAGAGTGAGGTAACGGTAAGACAAGCTTAAAGGGATAGTTCAACATTATTGAAAATTGGCCTATTGCCGTAATCACTATAATCTTATGAGCAGGTACGTTACCTGTAACTGTCAGTGCGTGCTCTAGTGGACAACTCGTAGCTCGTAGCTCGTAGCTCGTAGCTCGTAGCTTGCACATTCACATTCTAACTCAACAGGAGATTTTTAAGACTTTGGTGGGAGTTTGCTGACCCTTTCCTTCCACCAGAATCTATATCGATCTAAAAAGGCATTGAGGCATTTGTGCTTTATCTGACAGTAGAGAGAGAGCAGGTGACGAACCCCAGCTGCTGTGGACGTCTCTACCAGGTGAACTACCTGACAAACCCGACGCATCTGCATTTAAAACTTCAGGATCAAGGCTGTGTCCTTACGGCAGCGACGCTGGGTTTGACTCAAA